>NC_089839.1:210838868-210976368 GCF_035609145.1 Eleutherodactylus coqui | reverse complement strand
TTACCACCTACCTCAGTATACTGCCGCCTTTCTGGAGCATCCTCATTTTCATCGGAATCAGAAATGTATTCCTGCGAAAAAAAAGATCAACATTACTTTCATTATGTTTTTGGCATGGTTTGCTGCAAAGCCTTATAACTAAACAAATTCTATTTGCAGCAAAGTCTTACCTCTCCAACAGAATCGGATGAAGATTCAATTTCAAATTCAAGGTCTTCCTCCAGGTGGGACATGGTGGCGTGTGATTTTGACTAAATAAACAAAATCAAAGTACAAATAATTAATTGCAGTGCTATAACAGTTATGGAAAATGTAACTATTTCCCATTCCCATCTTACATATGTATATTGTAGGCAAATAGCAGGCAGATTGTTGGATGTAAAACAGACAGATTCCAAGCAGTAAGTAGGCAGATTGTATGCAGATTGTAGGATGGACTACAGACAGATTCCAAGCAGTAAGTAGGCAGATTGCAGTCAGATTGTATGCAGATTGTAGGCAGATTCCAAGCAGTAAGTAGGCAGATTGCAGGCAGATGGTAGGATGGATTACAGACAGACTACAAGCAGTAAGAAGGCAGATTGTATGCAGATTACAAGCAGTAAGTAGGCAGATTGTATGCAGATTGTAGGATGGATTACAGACAGATTACAAGCAGTAAGTAGGCAGATTGCAGGCAGATTGTATGCAGATTGTAGGCAGATTACAAGCAGTAAGTAGGCAGATTGCAGGCAGATTGTAGGATGGATTACAGACAGACTACAAGCAGTAAGTAGGCAGATTGTATGCAGATTACAAGCAGTAAGTGGGCAGATTGTATGCAGATTGTAGGATGGATTACAGACAGATTCCAAGCAGTAAGTAGGCAGATTGCAGGCAGATTGTATGCAGATTGTAGGCAGATTACAAGCAGTAAGTAGGCAGATTGTATGCAGATTGTAGGCAGATTGCAGGATGGATTACAGACAGATTACAAGCAGTAACTAGGCAGATTGCATGCAGATTGTATGCAGATTGTAGGATGGATTACAGACAGATTACAAGCAGTAAGTAGGCAGATTGTATGCAGATTGTAGACAGATTACAAGCAGTAAATAGGCAGATTGCAGGCAGGTTGTATGCAGATTGTAGGATGGATTACAGATTACAAACAGTAAGTAGGCAGATTGTATGCAGATTGTAGACGGATTGTAGGATGGATTACAGACAGATTACAAGCAGTAATTAGGCAGATTGTATGCAGATTGTATGCCGATCGTTTGACGGATTACAGGCAGATTGCAGGCAGATTACAGGCACATTGCAGGCAGATTGCAGGCACATTGCAGGCAGATTGCAGGCACATTGCAGGCAGATTGCAGACAGATTGCAGGCAGATTACAGGCACATTGCAGGCAGATTGCAGGCAGATTGTATGCAGATTGTTGGATGGATTACAGACAGATTACAAGCAGTAAATTGGCAGGTTGCAGGCCAATTATTGTCAGTATATAGGCAGTATATAGGAGGTGCTGAGACAGTGCATCAACGGGGACTATATAGAGGGCTCGATGGAGGGGGTTATTTGCTGCGGGGAGCGGGTCGGGTGCTCTTACCTAGGCTTCTTTATGGAAAATGTCAGTGAGAAACATGTGGTGGCTGAATCCTCCCTTGCACGGCCTCTCAAATCACTCCACCTCCCTACTGCTTGTCGTGCCGTCCAACCAATGGGGTGGCTGGAATAGGCATTACAAGCAGTAGAGTTCCCCGCCTCCCGCGATGTCATCGACTGAATCACGTGACCGGTGTCTCGTGAGCGCGCACGTCGGGCTCCATCAAGTGCGGTGCACCATGGGAGAAAACCCCGGTGCACCTTGGGAAAGGACCGGCGGCCATCTTTGGAAGAAATTTTATAAGTTGCTGAAACGCTGGAACGGTGAGTAAAAACCATCATTAAAAGCCATTTAAACTTGTGCATAGTAATGTTTGCTTTAGAAGGGGGACTGGGCAAAAAAAAAATTCACTTCTGCCTCGGGACAACCCCTTTAAGTTTCTTCTGTTGCTTTTGGTGGCCTATAGAAAACCCCGATCAGGATTTTGTTATTTTTTTTCTCCCTGTATTTCTCCCCACGGGGATTCCACCTGTTCATCTCCTTTAGCTATATTTTCTCGTAGCCTCAGCATTAGGTACAATTCTAGGCATTTGTTTTTTGACAATGAGTGTATATTATGCAGGCAAGGATCCGCTTTGCTAAAGACTCTGTATCACACAACTCCTCTAGCTGAGTGAAGGAAACATCAAGTGCTCCATTGCTGAAAAAGGTTTGGAACCACTGGTCTAGGCTTTATGTATTGTTGTTTGGTGATTGCTAATTCCTTAGCAACTATGATTGACCATTTGTGGATATATAGATACAGTCGACGGAAAATCGCTACATTTGTGTGCAAGAGCACTAAAGCTCAATCCTGAATGGAGACACTGACTAGAGAAAGCTCACTGTCACATCCATTCTTTCAATTATCGAAGGTACCAGGTCTCTGTGTGCCATACGGGTTTGCGCCAGAGCCTGTTGGGAAGGGTCACTATATATACCCACCCCCAAATAAGGTTACACTTGCAAAACCACATGCACATGTATGAAGCCGCCCTTTAAGTGAATCTGGAAAAATTGGAAAACTGTTGTAGGTGTGTTCAAATTGGCAGCTGGTGGGGCTAATGCAAGCAGGTGGGATCTAATATTTCTGCTTCCTAAACATAATAAACTGCTTCTATGTGCAGCATGATAATTTTTAAACTTTGTGCAAGGGCTCGGCGATAGATCAAAAATTACAATTTCGTTTTTTGTCAAACTTAAGGAGAATTTTTGATTTTAATCTCGATTTTCATTTTTTTGCAAAAACAAGCTAAGGGAATGCCAAGACACATTTTTTACATAAAGGAATTGCATGATTATCAGAACTGTCCTTAGCTGTCACCATCAATTATAAGGTTGAATTAACACGGCTGTGTGCGGTCCATGTGAAGAATCAGTTGTTTTAAGAGCCTCATAGCCTATTATGGGACTTTGTAGATGGACAGCATATGGCTTGCAAATGTCCGAATGGGTCCTACAGCTACACTGAAAGGTCTTGTAGCGCTACTGAGTGATTTGTAGGTATTGAATGACAGCTGCAGCCCACATGATTGCATACAACTCAGGCCAGCTTCACACAGGTGATAGGCTATTTTGCGTTGCGAGAGTGAGTGAAAACGCATGAAAATGAAACCAATGATTTCCAATGGTTTTATTCTCATTTGTGATGCCTTCACTGCATACTCACAGCGCTAAGAAAAAGCAGCATTATCGCCCATTGTTTTTAGTGGGGCTGGCGGGGATGAAGGAATCCTCTGCCATAGCTGTCACAGCTGTGATAGAGGTCCGCGATGCTATCCATTGCTTTCAATGGGGCTAGCACTGCTGCAGCCCCATTGAAAGCCATGGGTTGCAACCAAGCACCGCAACAATGATTTTCGGGGAAAGGCATGAAATATAAGCCCTTTCCTGAAAATCCTCTCTAGCTGTAAAGAAAAGTAAAAAAAATATTAACTCATCTAGAAGAGCAGTCCGGCTCTTTTCTCTGGCCCTGGCAGACGTCTTCTGTCTTCTGGAGGCCAGGGATTGAAAATCCCCACCTCCAGAAAGCGCTGCCCCGATTGACTGAGCGCCATAACCAATCAGGGACAGCACCCAGCCATCATTGATTGACAGGTGAGCGCTGACTGTGATTGACTGAGCGCTGTGGGAATCCGCAGAAAATGGAGCATGCTGCGATTTTTTTCGAGCTCATGCAATCCGCAAATCGGAAAAATGACATTTTCAGGTATTCAATTACCTGCGGATGCCTAAGGATTGTCTATGGGCTGATTGAACTGTGGATCGTAAGGGAACTTAATTATCAGCATCTTTTATAAATTTTTCTAATAAGCTGCAGTACATCAGTATAGTAGTGTATTAGAAAGCTACCGTGTTTTCCTGAAAAAAAGACACTGTCTTATATTATTTTTGCCCCAAAAGAGGTAAAGTGTTTTAATTTTGGGGGAAGGCTTATAATACTCACCTAGTAGACAGCATTTTGGTCCCTCGCGCTGAACTGCAGCAGGCCTCTGTGTACTCCTGAACGCCAACAGAACATTCTCTTCCTGGTGGCGGGGCATGAATATCCCGCCTCCAGCAAACCATTGCTCTGATTGGTTCATCGAACGCCGTGTCAGCCAGTCAGAGCCAGCACTCGATTAACCATTCAATGACATCATTGAATGGCTGCGATTGGTTGATCGAGCGCCATGTCAGCCAATCAGAGCAATCGCTTGCTGAAGGCAGGGTACTCAAGCCCCGCTACCAGAAAGCGAATGCTCTGTCGGCGTTCAGGAGTACACAGAAGCCTGCAGCAGCACCACAGCCCAGTGCAAGGGACCAATACACAGTTTTTTTTTTTCATGTAGTTTAGCTACGGCTTATTTTGGGCGGAGGTCTTATATTTTTATTATCGGAGAAACACAGTATAAAGCTCAGCCAAGAGACTGAACTTGATAGGCCACCTGGCAGACCCAGAGGCTGTATTCACCAACACATCAGGACCTCACGTTCACATCACAGGGGTACGATAAGTGACAGAGGGAGCCCCCTCCCTCTGTCAGCCATTAGATGTCGCAATCACACTGACCGTGACTTGCAAAGGGGTTAAGCACCGGAAATCTGAGGTTTCTTCGGTACCTGGTGTTACAAGTACCAGGCTGTTATCCGAGTATACACTCTCCCTGGCACAGGAGCCCAGCACCAAGCTTCTGATACAGCTGCCGGTGAATGGTAAGGACAGGGAGGCAAACTCAGGATGACACCGGGCCCACAGTCAATGTTATCTGTGCAGCACCGCTCCTGGAAAAATACTCCTTAGAAAGGCACAAACTTGCTACTGGTAACTCACTCCTGAAGACTTTAACTTTGCATAGCGGACTCCAACATTTCAGTCATTCAGTGGAACTCCTGGGGATATTGGTCCCAGGGAAAGGGCCAAATCTCAGCCTTTTTTATCTTCATCACATGCAGGTTGAAAGTATCTGCATGCAGCCAGACTTCCCTCTCTTGCAGACCAGAACTCCAACAACCACCACAGGACTCCACAAAACAACTCAGAACTCTCTCCAGACTCAGAACTCCACTCCTTCTCCCTCAATCATACACCTTGAAAACACATTTATGGGACAAGGTCATATAACAAACAAAAGATACATTTCCAGACATAGCCCAGACAGTAAGCCATTCAGTGCTGCAGCTATGCAATATACTCCGGTATTATTGTATCTTGTTACCACCAGGAAGTAGGGGTGGAGACAAGATTGTGGCTGCTTGACAGGTCGGTGACGCCCCCTCGTAGTGATTGGCTGCACGGCATGCTCCCCTCCCTGAGCCTCACAGGTCTTGGCACTGAGGTCTCCTGCAGTAATTGCTCCTATGGGCGGCCAGCACTGCTGTCTGTGGCCGCCCATCTCCCTCTATCATGTCCCCTTTGCGGCCCCACTGCGAGTGTTCCCGGGGCCTGTACAGCGCCACCTGCAGTCCCCTTTACCGGCCCTCGTGCCCCGCTGTTAGTCGATTGGCAGCTGATGCTGTTGGGGAGAAACTTGCGCTCCACTGTCTGCCGTTAGGCTCCTTATGCTGTGAGGGAGAAGGCAGCCGACAGGTGCGTTGCTCTGCTGATGGGAGGGCTGCAGAGCGGCGCAGGGCCACCTGATGCAGTGGGGGAAGAAGACAGCGGACAGACCAGCCGGTACATCTCAGCGCCACTGGGCCACCTGATGCAGTGGGGGGAGGAGGTGGGGAAGGCTGCAGACAGAACCAGCAGTCGATGTGAGGGCTGATGAGCGCTGGTGGGGCGGCTCATGCTGTGCTGCAGAAGAGACTGAAGCACCGGTGAGGCAAACCGCAGGACGCTCAGTGAGTCACCGAGGCTATTGCAGCTCACAGCCGCCATAGCAGGTACAAATCAATAGACACACGCTGCACTGACGGAGGCCAGGAATAGCTGCAGCCTCTCAAATGCTTTTTGCCTGCCGTGGAGGGTTAGGGGTTAGTTTTCCTATTAGGCTTACATTTATAGCTGTAAAGGCTTTTGCATTCACAGCTAATAATGTACGCTTAACCGGATAACTAAGCCCAAACAATAAACTTCCAGGGCAGCCAAAATGTAGTTCAGAGGCTGCAGTTATATTACCTTCAAGGACCTTACAGAAGTCACCAATCACATTCTATTACACATAGAATGGTAAGCGCTAAACGAGGAGTTAATGACAAAAGAACGATTCTCAATGATGATCTACCTGTCTAAACGTTTAGCAGGAGCACAAACAACTAGCGGTGACGTCACCCACTACTGCAGAACGTAGCCAACAGTTGCCCAGTATAAATGGGCCTTTAGAAACACGGATGTACTTTGTGGGTAGGAGCATACGTAGTGTGCAGCAGCTGTATGTTTCTATAGGGCGCTCTTGCACAAAGACAACTAAACCAATTGAGATACAAGAGGTCTTGTAAAAAAACTGCTGGAGAGAAAGTGTTCAAGGTATCCAGAGGAATTGCAGCATGCGAGGAGTGAGCCCACAGCCGAGGAGGTGGCAGGGATAGAGTTGTCACTTGTCATGGTGGCCCTACCATCTCCTCCCCTGTAAGGCTAGCACAGGACCTGTCCAAGTTACTATTGGGGGGGGGGGGGGGGGAGTCACTGGAAACTGCGGTGCGGTTTTAACTTACAACTCGTTGTCATGGGAATACGCCTACATTCCTTCCTCTGCTGTGAATCCGGATGATGGAATAATAGTCCAAACGCACAGGGGGCAGTTTGAAACAAAGCCAAGAATGGATGGCAGTGTTACTTTATTTGTAAATCCAAACAGAATAGTTCAACAGGTACATGGGCCAAAACAAGTCATCGGTGCAGATGCAGTTGATGGTGCGACAGGCAGGAAATCACAGGATGAATATCCGTTCCACAGTCTCAGTTATCTGTGTGACTCCTGGCCAAAACTCCTTTCATCTCTCTTCCACCTCTCTACCGGTCAACACTCACTCTCAAAGGCAGCACTCAGCGCTGCATGGCGATCTCCTCTCATCCGCTCATTCTGTAGAACTTCTAGGGGTAGTAGTCCCAGGGTAACTTTTAGGCCATCGCTCAGCCTCCTCCATTATAACACACGCAGACCATTCAGTGTCTGTGGGGGTCCAAATAACTCTGGCTCCTGCCAACTTCTCTTGCAAACTCCAACACTGACTTTCCTAAACTCACTCTTTGCAGACTGACTTGCACATAATCTTTGCAAACACCTATATGAAGCATGGTCACATGACTTCCAAACTCACATCATAAAATGATACATTTACAGCAGACAGAGACAGCTCATTTGCAGACATTTACCCTTTCATTCCTGCAAACTCTAATACAGATTCTGATGATTTATTCCCCATTCCAAGACAATGTACAAGACAATACAGACAACATATAGCAGACATTTTGGAGGGGCCCTATTAGTTCTGGGCCACTACACAATCAGATCTCACAACTTATATCCCTAGCACTAGATACAAAATCAGAACTTTGATCATCACAGCCTGCATCATCACGTCTCTTTATCTAAACCCTTTTGATACATGAAGTCTGTTATAGAATTCTATATCATTCCAAATGGTTGTGTAAGATAGGAATGCGCCACAAGGTATTTCAGAAAACTCCACTTCACAAGGGTTCCGAGAGTACCAAATCCGCGTATTAACCGAAGAGCTGCAGGACATTAATAAGGGTTCCCTAGTGCAGGGTAACCCTCATAAAGAAATGTATAATACCACAATGTTAGAAAAATAAATGTCACCGCGCTACAAGGTACTTAGCATAAAGAACAGAACACTTTTCCTTTAGTAATTAGCGTAAAGGCAAGTGATGGTGTAAGAGAGACACTTACTGGGGAGGAGGGGGGGGGGTGTAGGAACAGAAGCCCCCTCCTTGAAGTGTAGACTCCAATCACAGAAGATGGTACACGCCGGTGTACTGGATAAATCCAAGATTTTTATTGATATTCAATCCACCGATTGTGGATGACGAGGTATACAGGCAACGCGTTTCGGTGTCCAAATGACACCTTTCTCAAGCCATATAATACATAAAAAGCATTAAACATGTACTCACTTTTATGGTAAAATCGAAAATGAAACTGTGCATAGCGTCTGTGGGTAGCGCCATTTTGTGGGCGAGGCTTGCCGTGATGACGCATGACGTGATAGTGAGGGGGAGGGGAGAGGGAAACCGGAAGAAAACAGATGGAAGATGGGACAAAAAAAATGAAAGTGTATATAAAAGGGGTTTAGAGCTGAATTTTTGCCCTGCAAACAAAACGAGCAGTAGGTGATGGGAATTTTATAGATTAGTGCGGAGGTACGCCGTAGGGGGCGTGTCTGGCAGAGTGCTGTGGTCACGTGATGCCCGCACGTCACGTCGTACTACGGAAGGGGCTGACGTGTGACGTCAGCACGTTGGATTAGCATGCCGCGTCATCACAAGTGGGGAAGTTAGTTAGTCCGCACGTCGCGTCGTACTACAGGAGGGACTGAAGTGTGATGTCAGCACGTTGGATTAGCGTGCAGTTTCATTTTTGATTTTACCATAAAAGTGAGTACATGTTTAATGCTTTTTATATGGCTTGAGAAAGGTGTCATTTGGACACCGAAACGCGTTGCCTGTATACCTCGTCATCCACAATCGGTGGATTGAATATCAATAAAAATCTTGGATTTATCCAGTACACCGGCGTGTACCATCTTCTGTGATTGGAGTCTACACTTCAAGGAGGGGGCTTCTGTTCCTATATCATTCCAAATACCTTTGACAGCTGTAAAATGGTTTTTGTCATTTTGCTCATATTAATAGCTTAGTTAATGATAACTTAGTTAAGCACAAATCATATACAACAGAGGAGCGGCAGAGTCATTGGTCACAGTTTGATGTCAGTAAATGGTATTTAGGGACCAGACCCCCTGAAGAAATGCAAACCCCAGAACAGACCCCTCTATGACTTCACAGCCCAGATTCTTTCGGTAATGGCGGCGTCACACGAAAGTTTGTGCTGTGTATTTGTGCATCAGCGAGGTTTGAGGAGGATCATAAACAGCGTGTTGCTTGTGCTTCTGCACATATAACTGTAATTTTTACACACAAGGCCAATTCACACACGTAAGCAAAATTCAAGAAAATAGAGCAGGACCTATTTTCGGTCATGTGCGCTTAAAGGGGTTGTCCGGCCACACAGGGTAACATTTTTTTAGATAAATGCTGCTTCCCTATCAGTAAGTGATCTGGATTATGATTTCTCCAGCAGGCTTTGGGGTATTTTGCCGCTTCCGAATTATGTCGTGTGCACACATCGTCGACCAGAATCAGACACAAATGCTGGTCTAAAACCGGGAGAGTCTCTACAATGTGTAGAGGCTCAGGCTTTTTATTATAACACATGACAACCGCCCTTCAATGGGCGTGCAACAGATTACATCAGTAACATATAAGATTCTCATTTGTCGGATCATATAGAATCCCCCACCTCTCTGCCCACCCCCTTCCAAGTGGTGAGGTAGTATGGACTTTTGTCCTAGCTGAAGTCAGCTCCGTGTAGTGATGAATCATTGTTTAACTAGCTTGTGTGAAGGGAGTGGAAGGGGGCTAGGTAAACACTTAGTGTTAAACACAGGATATACACGACACTATGGCCCTTTAACTCTTAGAGGCTGGTTGTGCAACTTCTATGTACTTAACTAACATTACATCAGACATCCATTGTCTAGCAAATACTATGATTAGATTGTGTGGGTGTCCTTTAAACTCCTCAGAGCTTAGAGTCATTACAACAGCAAAATACATTTGGGTTATATTAATCGATAGACATTTTATAAATAATCATCATGTCTATCACAATCCCCCCTTAAAATGTCTGTCCTCTAATTCTCTATCTAATTTTCACAGTTTTCTGCGCATGAGCCTATAACTGGAGCGCGTTGAAGATTCGTTTTAGAGTCTTCAAGGGGGTGTAGGACTTGTCCACTCCTTCTGGGGATGCATCCAGCAAACTCATGGTGGGGGCGGCTTTTCCAGCATCAGTTTCACAGGTCTCTCTGACACAGGGGATAACACAGCAGACTAGAACAGAAAAGGTAACCATCAGTTCACATACAACAGCGACGCCCGTCTGTGCCAGGATCCTTTACCACCAGCTCATCCATGGCGAGTGCTGGTCCCAAAAGTTAGCTCTTTTTAGTCAGTGCGGTCAGCTTCTTAATGGCAACTGCGTTTTTACCCGCGGGTCACGTGTCGTCCAGGATGTAGGTACAACAAGTCTCCCCTATCATCTTACAGACACTCCCCTTTTTAGCTAAAGTCATATCTAAGGCCATTCTATTTAAAAAAGTCATAGTCGAGGTAGGTCCTATTGGTCGACTAGTCCCTATAAGGCGTCTCTAGTATAATTTATAAACCACTGCTAATTATAATAAACATAATTAATCCAGTCAACGTTTATTTACCATAATGATCAGGAAAATGGACTCGAATCTAGTTTTAACTTGGTCTCTAATTTTTAAAACTTGTCAGGTACCCCCCTTGGCTATCCTATGATGTCAATGTATACGTGTAGATCAAAACTACCACCAGGGGTCTCTCTTCTCGCTCTAGCATAATGTTACAATACTAGTAGCGTGCACAGGTACGCACGGCGTGGTACTCCCTAATCTTCACCCACACCAATGTCCCTCCTGGAGATAGTCCTAATGGTGAACACGTCCAAGTCGCCTCACCCTTGCGTCAGGGTTTTCCCACTGCCCGTAAGTCCCTACTCCTAGGAGGGGGGGGGGATCCCTACCTTACCTCAGAGGGAGGCCATGGATTCCCTGGGCTCATTTCCGGGCATCCATACCCTCTATCTGTACAAGTTAACACCCCACAGGGTGTGCCCTCGCCGGAACCTAAGGTCTTCTGCACTATCCCTTGGCAAATGGGAATTCCACTGACAATCCATCTTAGGAGATCGGGGCAGGCACAGTACTAGTACATTTCTCCTTTTCTTTGGTAGCGTATGTGGTTGGCATTATCGGAACTGGCTCTTCATCTTTTTTAAACAAGGGAAATATTGCTGAGTTCCCCAAAAATCTCCCTCCACCCTGCCTAATTGCCTGGCAGGTGTAGTTTCCAGGGTAGTCAGTAATACTCTCTCCGGTGCAAAACACTTAAGTAGTTATAGAGTATTCCTTCTTCCATTTCTCACGGACAGTGTAATTAGCGGAAATGTTCGTGAAGAGCCTAATAAACCACTCTTCAGCATCTACAGGGAGATTTAGGGGGACCATCCCCGAGTGTAGTCGGGCACTACCGCGCACGCAACAGTTAGACTTGTTGCTCCTGTTAGCATTGTACCTCATCAACTCCAACCAGAGATTCTGGTCAGAGTAGCCAGTCGCTACTGTCAAGGTGTCTACAAAAGGTAGGGTCGGCTATGATCATCATGTTCGTCAAGGTCTTTATCTTACGGCGGAGGGGGTTAATTATGGGCACGGGACTAAGTGAAGGCTTCCATTCGGCTGCATCTACCATATCCCTTATTTTAAACTTCCCTAAGGGATCTGTCCTCCCGTACCGGTATGTCCCCAGACTATAAGTCTCCCCCGTCCCCCGGGCTTGGATCTCCCATGGTTAGTGTAACAACCGCATTAAAACCAAGCAGCATACTAAGTTCAGCCTTCCAATACCTGCTGTCCTTATTATTCTCAAGGAGGGTTATACGACTAATTAGGGATTTCCCGCTCTTGTCTTTCTTATTTAAGGCACTTCGCGGTTTATAGGACTAGTCTGTTCCTGCGTTCCATCCCACTAATCCCCAATAACGGCAGTCTTCTCCCCAGACGTTATCAGTGGCGCGAACATATTGTATTCCCCGGGTATATAAGTCATATAACCAGCCGGACTGGGCTAAATCTGGCCTGCGGTGGGATCTTGCGCCTAGACACGGGACCACAGTACAATAGTCGAAGGAATATGCGGCTACTTGAGCATTGGACGAGTTATACTAGAAGGTAACCATACCCTCATATTCTTCCGACTAAGGATTCCAGTTGCCACCCTCCTCTCTCACTAGCCCTAACCAGAGTAATGTCTTTGGCACAATTAAGACTGGTCTCCCGGATCTGAAGCTTTCTTACAGTATAAAGCATGGATCCATGTAAGTCTTTCGGCTAGTTTCACAGCTGTGGCAGTAGTCAGAAGCACCTGGTAGGGGCCATCAAATCGGGGCTCAAGAGGGTGCTTCCTGAGGAACTTCTTGACGCACACCCAATCCGCAGGCTGCAAGATATGTGTCCCAGTGTCTGCCTCTGAGTCTGGAAGAGAACACCTGTGCATAGGCTTTGGTTAGTTCTTTAACAACGGAAATCACATACTCAGTCAACACATCAGATTGTAATTGTAACCACTGAGGATAGTAAAGACCTAGCCTTGGGGCTAGCCCAAACAATCTCGTAGGGAGATAATGTATAATCCCCCCTGGGTTCATATCTTACACTGTATAAGGCTATTGGATGACAGTCTTTCCAAAGTGGCGTCATTTTTAAGTATCTTACTTTTTAGCGTGCCACTACGTCTCTCCACCTTTCCACTACTCTAAAGGTGGTACAGTATGTAAAAGGCCTGGGATACACCCAGAGCAGACATGACATGTTACATTCACCTGCGAAGTTTATACCTCTGTCTGACTCTGAATCACTTCTGGTACCCCATATTCACAGTTTACCTCATTCATGAGCTTCTTTGCGGTTACCTACTTGTTTGCCTTGGTAACAGGGTCAGCCTCCAACCTGCAAAGACATCAACAACAACAAGCACGTATTCATACCTCCCAACAAGTGGGAGCTGAACGTAGTCAATTTGCAATCCCTGAAATGGGTAGAGTGGTCCAGGCAAGTGTTATGTGGCAAATTTACTTCTGCCCTGACTCACCTATGGCATAGATCATGCTAAACCGGACAAATGATGCAGCAGCTACAGAGAACCCAGAAGTCGCCCAACCTCTTTCAAGCGTCGTCGTCAGTGCTGCTTTACTAGGTGGGTCTTTGCGTCCATCAGCTGGGCCATCATGGGATACAGGAACTGTGGTGGGCAAGTGCTGTTGACCGTTCACCACACGCTGTCCTGTTTCTGCTGCTCCCATATTAGTCCATTTATTCTTTTCTTCCTTGCTGGCTTGTAACTGTAAAAGTCTTTTAGCATATCAAAGTCCAAATTTTTGTCAATGTCCAAAGTTTTTTACCACTGACTCATGCTGTCAGTATCTTTCTTCTTTCTTCCACGGCTTGAGGGCCGCTGCCTTTGCTGCGCTGTCAGCGAGGGTGTCGTCTCTCGCCTCTCCAGTGTAGGAATCGGTGCGAACTCTCAACTTTGTCAAGTAGAAGCAGGGCCTCCATGCGACTCTGTACCGCTGCACCATTCTCAATTGGTTGTCCTGCTAAGGTAAAAAAACTGTCTGGCCTTCCATATTGGGCCGTAATCATGAGCTGTGCCAAATACATACCAGGAGTCAGTGTAAAGGGTTGCCGTCTTACCTCTCACCACTCTACTCGCCTCAGTGAGGGCCTTCAATTCCGCTTCTTGTACTGTGACATGCGGAGGCAGAGCTTCTGCTTCTAGGACATCTTGTTGTGTGACCACTGCATATCCGATGTGGAGTCATCAATCCTCACCCTGGTACCATCTGCAAAAAGCTCAACATATGCATTATCAACAGGGGTTCTGGTAACTGTTTGCATACCTGCAGTTTCTTACCGAATTAGTACTAAATAATCGTGTTGATGTTCTATTTCACATGGCTCGGAATCTTGTTATCTTATTCCATTAATTTTTTTATTTTTTTTCAAACCCAATAGCTGATCTACAACACCTAGATCATCTATGGCCCAGATCACCTCTGCCTCCCCCCTTTTGAATACTCAATGGAAAAAGAGTCATTGCGTTCAAACTAGTAAACCAAGAGGCACAAAAACAAACACTTTGTAGGTCAAGGTGACATTGTATGCAGCAAAGTCTGAGCGAAAATCTCCTTACAAAAAAAATGTTGTTTTTTTTTCCTTTCAGGTCGCAGTTAGTATTTTTTAACACAAGGGGGCGCCACACAATTCAAATTTTACGTCACCCAGTGTAATAGTATTTCAGGGTATGGCCAGCGTTTAGCTTTTACTCTCCTGTCGAAATATAATTATAGCTTCAGTGTAGACTGATACTAGAATATACAAAAGACTTAAAGAAAAACTAAAGAATACGGATGACTTAACATCCTACTCTGGGCAATTCAATCCCTCTTTCTTCACATAAAAAGTTAAATTACTTCACCAAATTGCGTGAAAAAAGTCTGCTGGGTGACTATAGGGAAATTATTTCATCTGTAGGAGCCTTCCGTAACATCATCTGTCTGAGTATCCATTGGAGAAGCGGGCAGTGGAAAACAGAGCCCCTGGGAACATGAGAGAGCGTCCCCTGTCATGTATTCCTGGTCTCTGCCCCCCATGCATCAACTCCAATCTTCCATGCACTATAAACCAGCTTAGTCATCTACTATGTCCCAAGCTGCATCTTCACAAAGGTTTGTTTCGCTGAACTTATCACACATCCAAAGTGGCCACATCTTGGAGCGTAACAAAGTCTGGTCAAACAAAACCTTACTTCAGACAATCATGATGTTAGCACTGGATACAGTGGCATTGGGGAATATAGACCTCCCAAATGCAGCAAAATGGCCGCCAGAGGCAGAAGGGGGCGGGGCTACAGATCTCCCAGGTGAGGCAAAATGGCTGCCGGAGGAACGGGCGGGGCCAGGGGCAGCAGCACTTCCAGGTGAGGCAAGATGGCCGCTGGAGTAGGAAGGGGCGGGGCCAGGTCCTGTCCCGGATGGGGAGGGACCGGAAGTAACATCACACACCCTGAAAGTGAGCACATGGGGGGAAGTAACTTCAGGGTGGGGGCAGGCCTCACTACATTTTCTGCAGAGTCACACTATGTTGGACTGTAAACATTGCAAGCACGGCCGCCATTACAGGGAGGGGCTGTAGTGAACACAAAGGCATTACATTGTTCATTAGCAATACACATACCCCCCCTACATGCTTTCTCCTCTTCAATCTCTTAACTACGTTATACCTCCTCCTAGCAATCTAAAAACACCTTTCTTTCTGCTAGGCTTCCTGCTCATCTTCTGAAAACTTTCTACAGCCTATCTTATCTGTCCATGACCTGACATTTCTTTCTGCAACTTTTCCTGGTCCTTTCCCATCAGCAACCAAATCACAAGCTCTATGACCTTTGTCCTTGCTCACTTTGCTCAACTCTATTCTATTCGAAGTTCCTATTCATTCTATTCGAAGACACAGTAGTGTTTCTCTTGTAAAATCTGCTTTCTTAAAATTCTTCCCATATAACCTCTTTTTCCCACTCAGAATTATAATGCACATTAATTCTACAAAACACAGGGAACGACAAAGTAAACAGAAAGGGTTAATTGGAAAAAACTTTCAGTTCACTCTTATCAGCAGCCCTCCCCCCAACAATAAACACTGCACATTCTTTCTATAGTACCAAACAGACGGGATTACTGGAGAATACCCACAACGGCTCAAGGTATATATATATATCTCATCTACCTTTTTTAACAACCCACCGTCTAGTAATCCCCAAGAGCACTTCTTGTACACGATCTAGACAGGACATTTAGCTATACACAGAGACTGACGATTATTTTCAATGACCAAAACCTCAACAATATTCTGGAGAAATCAGCCGTCACAAAGCACGGCTATACCTTTCCACATATGAGAACATAACACGCTCAATCATAAAGGTAAGTATACGTATCATAAATCTTCCTAACCTCACACTAGTTTTACCTAGGAGCACGTGTCACTGGCGTGTTCCCTCAGACTTAAACAGCCGAGTCCGCCCTCCTGACACATTAACCCTCACAGAATTTATCTCTTGGTCTTGCATACACAATTTTTAACCGTCTCAGACATAGCAGACACAGCGTACAAAATACCCCTAGACAGGTAACATGGTGATTTTTCCGAGTGGGCAGAACTAGAGTTATTACCTGTCTTTCAGTGAAGGTCCAGTCTGGATCAGATACAGGCAGAAAAGCAGTCAGAACCCAGCTCACATCGGTAGATTTACATAAAGCAATCTTACCGTGTTCTGTAGATTTTCGGGCCCCTGAGTTCTGCGTGCCATCTGCCGATCTCTGTACGTTCCAGGCTGTGACCTCACAGATCCACTCGCTCACCCAGGGACTCCACTGATCTGGATTATGATTTCTCCAGCAGGCTTTGGGGTATTTTGCCGCTTCCGAATTATGTCGTGTGCACACATCGTCGACCAGAATCAGACACAAATGCTGGTCTAAAACCGGGAGAGTCTCTACAATGTGTAGAGGCTCAGGCTTTTTATTATAACACATGACAACCGCCCTTCAATGGGCGTGCAACAGATTACATCAGTAACATATAAGATTCTCATTTGTCGGATCATATAGAATCCCCCACCTCTCTGCCCACCCCCTTCCAAGTGGTGAGGTAGTATGGACTTTTGTCCTAGCTGAAGTCAGCTCCGTGTAGTGATGAATCATTGTTTAACTAGCTTGTGTGAAGGGAGTGGAAGGGGGCTAGGTAAACACTCAGTGTTAAACACAGGATATACACGACACTATGGCCCTTTAACTCTTAGAGGCTGGTTGTGCAACTTCTATGTACTTAACTAACATTACATCAGACATCCATTGTCTAGCAAATACTATGATTAGATTGTGTGTGTGTCCTTTAAACTCCTCAGAGCTTAGAGTCATTACAACAGCAAAATACATTTGGGTTATATTAATCGATAGACATTTTATAAATAATCATCATGTCTATCACATAAGCATGGTAACACACTGCATACAGGAGCTCCAACCGGCAGGCAGATCAGCTGGAATGTCAGTTTCTTACTTTAGAATCTGATGTTCAATGCAGCTTTCAAAGATGGCGCCTCTGTGCTGCCTTCCCACAATGCTCTGCGCTCTCCCTCTTCTGTGTGCGCGCTCCCGATGGCAGTAAGAGGCATGAAAAGGCAGGATTTCATGGCCTCGCTCAGCTCCAGTCCTAGTCCCGTCCACGACACGCCCACATCTATTGAGCCGATCTACAGTCTCTCCCCGCGCAGGCCCCGCCCCCTGCTGCACGCTATACTTAGAGGGGGCGTGGCCAGGGGAGACTGTCTGTTATACACTCATGGTTCAGGATAAAATCCTACCATGAGAGTAAACAGCATTAGTGTGTAACATGAATGAAGAGGCGCGGAGGAGAGCCGAGAGAGAACTCTACTGCAGCCCCCCCACTGTGAAACAAGGCTACCAACTCACAGGCGCCCCCCCCCCCCTACACACACGTAACACTTACAGCCACCCTTCCGTCACCGCAAGTAACACTAACCCCCCCGCCCCTGTCTCGGAACACCCCCCACGGACAGCGACGAGTTGTCGGCACCCTGACCCCGACCGTTTGGCAGCACCCCGACCGGTTGGCAGCACCCCTCCACTGGCGGCGACTGGTGGTCAGCACCCCTTCCCTGGCGGCGACTGGTTGTCAGCACCCCTTACCTCGCTGCAACTGGTTTTCAGCACTCCTTTCCCGGCGGCGACTGGTCGGCAGCACCACTCCCCCGGCGGCGACCGGTTGTCAGCACCCTTTCCCAGCGGCGACTGGTTGTCAGCACCCCTCCCCAGCGGCGACTGGTTGTCAGCACCCCTCCACCGGCAGCGACCGGTTGTCAGCACCCCGACTGGTTTTCAGCACCCTGACCCTGACTGGTTGTCAGCACCCTGGCGGCGACTGGTTGTCAGCACCCCGGCGGCGACCGGTTGTCAGCACCCCTCCACCGGCAGCGACCGGTTGTCAGCACCCCGACTCCGACTGGTTGTCAGCACCCCAACCGGTTGTCAGCACCCTGACCCCGACTGATTGTCAGCACCCCTCCCCCGACGGCGACTAGTTGTCAGCACCCCTCCCCCGGCGGTGACTGGTTGTCAGCACCCCTTCACCTTCCCCGGCGGCGTCCGGTTGTCAGCACCCCTTGCCAGCGGCGACTGGTTGTCAGCACCCTTCCACCGGCAGCGACCAGTTGTCAGCACCCCGACTCCGGCTGGTTGTCAGCACCCTGGCCCCTAAATGGTTGTCAGCACCCCTCCCCCGATGGCGACTAGTTGTCAGCACCCCGGCAGCGACTGGTTGTCAGCACCCCTTGCCAGCGGCGACTGGTTGTCAGCACCCCTCCACCGGCAGCGACCGGTTGTCAGCACCCCGACTCCGACTGGTTGTCAGCACCCCGACCCCGACTGGTTGTCAGCACCCCAACCGGTTGTCAGCACCCTGACCCCGACTGATTGTCAGCACCCCTCCCCCGACGGCGACTAGTTTCAGCACCCATCCCTGGTGGCGACTTGTTGTCAGCACCCTTCCCCCGGCGGCGACTGGTTGTCAGCACCCCTTCACCTCCCCCGGCGGCGACCGGTTGTCAGCACCCCTTGCCAGCGGCGACTGGTTGTCAGCACCCTTCCACCGGCAGCGACCGGTTGTCAGCACCCCGACTGGTTGTCAGCACCCTGGCCCCTAAATGGTTGTCAGCACCCCTCCCCCGACGGCGACTAGTTGTCAGCACCCCGGCAGCGACTGGTTGTCAGCACCCCTTGCCAGCGGCGACTGGTTGTCAGCACCCCTCCACCGGCAGCGACCAGTTGTCAGCACCCCGACTCTGATTGGTTCTCAGCACCCCGACTGGTTGTCAGCACCCTGACCCCGACTGGTTGTCAGCACACCTCCCCGGCGGCGACCGGTTGTCAGCACCCCGACCCCGACTGGTTGTCAGCACCCCAATCGGTTGTCAGCACCCCTCCCCCGACTGATTGTCAGCACCCCTCCCCCGACGGCGACTAGTTTCAGCACCCCACCCCGGTGGCGACTGGTTGTCAGCACCCCTCCCCCGGCGGCGACTGGTTGTCAGCACCCCTTCACCTTCCCCGGCGGCGACCGGTTGTCAGCACCCTTCCACCGGCAGCGACCGGTTGTCAGCACCCCGACTCCGGCTGGTTGTCAGAACCCCGACTAGTTGTCAGCACCCTGGCCCCTAAATGGTTGTCAGCACCCCTCCCCCGACAGCAACTAGTTGTCAGCACCCCGGCGGCGACTGGTTGTCAGCACCCCAGCGGCGACTGGTTGTCAGCACCCCTCCCCCGGCGGCGACCGGTTGTCAGCAACCCTCCGCCAGCGGCGACCGGTCGTCAGCACCCTTCCCCTGGCGGCGACTGGTTGTCAGCACCCCTTCCCCTCCCCCGGCGGCGACCGGTTGTCAGCACCCCTCCACTGCAGCGACCGGTTGTCAGCACCCCAACTCCGACTGGTTGTCAGCACCCTGACTGGTGGTCAGCACCCTGGCCCCTAAATGGTTGTCAGCACCCCTCCCCTGACGGCGACTAGTTGTCAGCACCCCGGCGGCGACTGGTTGTCAGCACCCCAGTGGCGACTGGTTGTCAGCACCCCAGCGGCGACTGGTTGTCAGCACCCCTCCCCCGGCGGCGACCGGTTGTCAGCACCCCTCCGCCAGCGGCGACCGGTTGTCAGCACGGTGACCGGTTGTCAGCACCCTGACCCCGACTGGTTGTCAGCAACCCACCCCCGACGGCGACTAGTTGTCAGCACCCCTTCCCTGGCGGCGACTGTTTGAGAGCACCCCTTCCCCAGCGGCGACTGGTTGTCAGCACCACTCCCCCGGCGGCGACTGGTTGACAGCACCCCGACCCCGACTGGTTGTCAGCACCCTGACCACGACTGATTGTCAGCACCCCTCCCTCTGCGGTGACTGGTTGTCAGTACCCCTCGCCCGGCGGCGACTAGTTGTCAGCACCCCTTCCCCGGCGGCGACTAGTTGTCAGCACCCCAGCGGCGACTTGTTGTCAGCACCCCTCCTCCGGAGGCAACCGGTTGTCAGCACCCCAACCCCGACTGGTTGTCAGCACCCCGACCGTTGTCTGCACCTTGACCCCGACTGGTTGTCGGCAACCCTTCCCAGGCGGCGACTGGTTGTCAGCACTCCTTCCTCGGCGGCAACTAGTTGTTAGCACCCCTTCCCTGGCGGCGACTGGTTGTCAGCACCCCTCCCCCGGCGGCGACTGGTTGTCAGTACCCCTCTCCGGCGGCGACTGGTTGTCAGCACCCCTCCCCCAGCGGTGACTGGTTGTCAGCACCCCTCCCTCGGCGGCGACCGGTTGTCAGCACCCCTCCCTCGGCGGCGACCGGTTGTCAGCACCCCTCCCTCGGCGGCGACCGGTTGTCAGCACCCCTCCCCCAGCGGTGACTGGTTGTCAGCACCCCTCCCTCGGCGGCGACCGGTTGTCAGCACCCCTCCCTCGGCGGCGACCGGTTGTCAGCACCCCTCCCTCGGCGGCGACCGGTTGTCAGCACCCCGACCCCGACTGGTTGTCAGCACCCCTCCCCCGTCGGCGACTGGTTATCAGCACCCTGACCCCGACTGGTTTTCAGCACCGTGATCCCCGGTGGCAACTAGTTGTCAGCACCCCAGCGGCGACTAGTTCTCAGCACCCTAACCCTACTATGATGTGACAGCAACCCCCCCCGCTAGTGTAATGTTACAGCCCCCCCAGCTACTATAATGTAACAGCACACACACACACTCCCCCGCAACTATGTGACAGCACCCCCTGACCCCCCACCCTGCTAAACTAAAGTAAAACATTATTTCCCCACACACACATGCCCCCACAGTGCCCCCTACACATGAGCCCCCCCCACAGTGCGCTCTCCCACAGTGGCCCCCCCAATGATCCCCCCACAGTCCCCCCTACAGTGCCCACACAAGTGCCCTCCACAGTACCCCCTACACATGCGCCCCCCAGTTCCACCCCACAGTGTCCCCCCCAGTGTCACCCCTACAGTGCCCTCCAAACTAGCGTCCCTCCACATGCCCTAGAGTCCCCCCATCCACAGCGTCCCTCCACAGTCCCCACTCAACAGTGACCCTGCCCCACAGAACCCCCACAGTGCCCTCCACAGTACGCCCCTACATGTGCCCCCCAACAGTGCCCACACACAAGTATACTAACAGCACCCCCTGCACTTCCCCCTACATGTACAGTAACTCCTATATATAGATAACACAGGACCCACCTTTCACAACAGACAAAGCTCACCTCCTCCCTTCCCTGCAGAGGCAGGATAACACCGTGTGATAAATTACTGTGGCCGCCTCCCGGCCAACCCCCCTAGCGCTGCAAATTACTGTCACAGCCCCCCTCTCACCCCACGCAACAAATTACTGGGACAAATCCCCCCCCCCTTCCTTTTTCCCCGGCGACAAGTCTATGTGACAGACCATTCCCCCACAGCTACAAATCTATGTGACAGCACACTCCACAGCGACAAGTCTATGTGATGGGACAATCCACCGCGACAAGTCTATGTTACAACACACCCCACCATGACAAGTCTATGTGACATGACACTCCACCGCGACAAGTCTATGTGACAGCACACTCCATCGCGACAAGTCTATGTGACAGCACATTCCACCACGACAAGTCTATGTGACAGCACACTGCACCATGACGAGTCTATGTGACAGTAAACTGCACTGCGAAAAGTCTATGTGACAGCACACTCCCACAAAGGCAAGTCTATGTGACAGCACACTCCCACCACGACAAGTCTATGTGACAGCACACCCCACCGCGACAAGTCTATGTGACAGCACACCCCACCGCGACAAGTCTATGTGAGAGCAGACCCCACCGCGACAAGTCTATGTGACAGCACACCCCACCGCAACAAGTATATGTGACGGGACACTCCACAGAAACAAGTCTATGTAACAGCACACCCCACCATGACAAGCCTATGTGACAGCACCCCGACCCCGTCCAAGAAGTCTATGTGACAGCACGACCCACCGGGACAAGTCTATGTGACAGCGCACTCCACAGCGACAAGTCTATGTACCAGCACACTCCACCATGACAAGTCTATGTGACAGCACCCTGACCCCAAGAAAAAGTCTATGTGACAGCACACCCCACCGCGACAAGTCTATGTGACAGCACCCTCCACAGTGACAAGTCTATGTGATGGGACAATGCACCGCGACAAGTCTATGTAACAACACACCCCAACATGACAAGTCTATGTGACATGACACTCCACCGCGACAAGTCTATGTGACAGCACACTCCATCGCGACAAGTCTATGTGACAGCACATTCCACCACGACAAGTCTATGGGACAGCACACTGCACCATGACGAGTCTATGTGACAGTAAACTGCACTGCGAAAAGTCTATGTGACAGCACACTCCCACAAAGGCAAGTCTATGTGACAGCACACTCCCACCACGACAAGTCTATGTGACAGCACACCCCACCGCGACAAGTCTATGTGACAGCACACCCCACCGCGACAAGTCTATGTGACAGCAGACCCCACCGCGACAAGTCTATGTGACAGCACACCCCACCGCGACAAGTCTATGTGACAGCACACCCCACCATGACAAGTCTATGTGACAGCAATCCCCACTGCGAAAAGTCTATTTGACAGCACACCCCACCATGACAAGTCTATGTGACAGCATACCCCACCACGACAAGTCTATGTGACAAGACACTCCACAGCGACAAGTCTATGTAAAAAAAGCAGACTCCACCATGACAAGCCTATGTGACAGCACCCCGACCCCTGGTGACAAGTCTATCTGACAGCACACCCCACCGCGACAAGTCTATGTGGCAGCACACTCCACAGCGACAAGTCTATGTAAAAGCACAACCCACCATGAAAAGTCTATGTGAGAGTACACCCCACCGCGACAAGTCTATGTGACAGCACACTCCACCACGAAAAGTCTATGTGACAGCACACCCAACCGCGACAAGTCTATGTGACAGCACACCCCACCGCGACAAGTCTATGTGACTACACACCCCACCGCGACAAGTCTCTGTGACAGGACACTCCACAGTGACTAGTCTATGTAACAGCACACCCCACCATCACAAGTCTATGTAACAGCACCCCGACCCTGCCAAGAAGTCCATGTTACCGCACACCCCAATGACAGCATACCCCACCACGACAAGTCTATGTGACAGGACACTCCACAGCGACAAGTCTATGTAAAAAAAGCACACTCCACCATGACAAGCCTATGTGACAGCACCCCGACCCCTGGTGACAAGTCTATCTGACAGCACACCCCGCCGCGACAAGTCTATGTGAGAGCACACTCCACAGCGACAAGTCTATGTCACAGCACACCCCACCGCAACAAGTCTAAGCGACGGCACACTCCACCGCGACAAGTCTATGTGACAGCACACCCCATCACGACAAGTCTATGCGACAGGACACTCCCCAGCGACTAGTCTATGTAACAGCACACCCCACTATGACGAGCCTATGTGACTGCACCCCGAATCCCGGTGACAAGTCTATCTGACAGCACACCCCACAGCGACCAGTTTATCTGACAGCACACCCCACCGCAACAACTCTATGTGACAGCACACTTTACCGCCACAAGTCTATGTGACAGCGCACCCCACCGCGACAAGTCTACGTAACATAACACCCCCACGGCGACAAGTCTATGTAACAGCACACCGCACCATAAAAAGTCTATGTGACAGCACCCCAACCCACGGCAAAAATTGAGCAGCAGACACCCCCGCGACAAGTCTATGCAACAGGACACTCCACAGCGACTAGTCTATGGAACAGCACACCCCACTATGACAAGCCAATGTGACAGCACCCCGACCCCCGGTTACAAATCTATCTGACAGCACACCCCACCGCGACAAGTCTATGTGAAAGCACACTCCAACGCGACAAGTCTATGTGAAAGAACACCCCACTGCGATAATTCTCTGTGACAGAACATTCCACAGCGACAAGTCTGTGTAACATCACACCCCACAATGACAAGTCTATGTGACAGCACATCCCACAGCGACAAGTCTATGTGACAGCACATCCCACAGCGACAAATCTATGTGACAACACACTACATTGCGACTACTCTATGGGACAGCACACTTCACTGCGATAAGTCTATGTGACAGCACACTCCACCGCGACAAGTCAATGTGACAGCGCACCCCACCAAGACAAGTCTATGTGACAGCACACCCCATCGCGACAAGTCTATGTCACAGCACACTACATCGCGACAACTCTATGTGACAGCACACTCCACCATGACAAGCCTATGTGACAGCACCCCGACCCCTGGTGACAAGTCTATCTGACAGCACACCCCGCCGCGACAAGTCTATGTGAGAGCACACTCCACAGCGACAAGTCTATGTCACAGCACACCCCACCGCAACAAGTCTAAGTGACAGCACACTCCACCGCGACAAGTCTATGCGACAGGACACTCCCCAGCGACTAGTCTATGTAACAGCACACCCCACTATGATGAGCCTATGTGACAGCACCCCGAATCCCGGTGACAAGTCTATCTGACAGCACACCCCATAGCGACCAGTTTATCTGACAGCACACCCCACCGCAACAACTCTATGTGACAGCACACTTTACCGCCACAAGTCTATGTGACAGCGCACCCCACCGCGACAAGTCTACGTAACATAACACCCCCACGGCGACAAGTCTATGTAACAGCACACCGCACCATAAAAAGTCTATGTCACAGCACCCCAACCCCCGGCAAAAATTCTATGTGCAGCAGACACCCCTGCGACAAGTCTATGCAACAGGACACTCCACAGCGACTAGTCTATGGAACAGCACACCCCACTATGACAAGCCTATGTGACAGCACCCCGACCCCCGGTGACAAATCTATCTGACAGCACACCCCACCGCGACAAGTCTATGTGAAAGCACACTCCAACGCGACAAGTCTATGTGAAAGAACACCCCACTGCGATAATTCTCTGTGACAGAACATTCCACAGCGACAAGTCTATGTAACATCACACCCCACAATGACAAGTCTATGTGACAGCACATCCCACAGCGACAAGTCTATGTGACAGCACATCCCACAGCGACAAGTCTATGTGACAGCACATCCCACAGCGACAAGTCTATGTGACAGCACATCCCACAGCGACAAGTCTATGTGACAGCACATCCCACAGCGACAAGTCTATGTGACAGCACATCCCACAGCGACAAATCTATGTGACAACACACTACATCGCGACTACTCTATGGGACAGCACACTTCACCGCGATAAGTCTATGTGACAGCACACTCCACCGCGACAAGTCAATGTGACAGCGCACCCCACCAAGACAAGTCTATGTGACAGCACACCCCATCGCGACAAGTCTATGTCACAGCACACTACATCGCAACAAGTCTATGTGACAGCACACTCCACAGCGACAAGTCTATGTAACAGCACAACCCACCATGAAAAATCTATGTGAGAGTACACCCCACCGCGAAAAGTCTATGTGACAGCACACCCCACCGCGACAAGTCTATGTGACAGCACACCCCACCGCGACAAGTCTATGTGACAGCACACCCCACAGCGACAAGTCTAAGTAACGGCACATGCCACCATGACAAGTCAATGTAACAGCACACCCCACGTGCCAAGTCTAGGTGAAAGCACACTCCAGGGCGACAAGTCTATGTGACAACACAGCCCACCGCGACAAGTCTCTGTGACAGGACACTCCACACTGACTAGTCTATGTAACAGCACACCCCACCATCACAAGTCTATGTAACAGCACCCCGACCCCGCCAAGAAGTCCATGTTACCGCACACCCCAATGCGACAAGTCTATGTGACAGCATACCCCACCACGACAAGTCTATGTGACAGGACACTCCACAGCGACAAGTCTATGTAAAAAAAGCACACTCCACCATGACAAGCCTATGTGACAGCACCCCGACCCCTGGTGACAAGTCTATCTGACAGCACACCCCGCCGCGACAAGTCTATGTGAGAGCACACTCCACAGCGACAAGTCTATGTCACAGCACACCCCACCGCAACAAGTCTAAGTGACAGCACACTCCCCAGCGACTAGTCTATGTAACAGCACACCCCACTATGACGATCCTATGTGACTGCACCCCGAATCCCGGTGACAAGTCTATCTGACAGCACAACCCACAGCGACCAGTTTATCTGACAGCACACCCCACCGCAACAACTCTATGTGACAGCACACTTTACCGCCACAAGTCTATGTGACAGCGCACCCCACCGCGACAAGTCTACGTAACATAACACCCCCACGGCGACAAGTCTATGAAACAGCACACCGCACCATAAAAAGTCTATGTGACAGCACCCCAACCCCCGGCAAAAATTCTATGTGCAGTAGACACCCCCGCGACAAGTCTATGCAACAGGACACTCCACAGCGACTAGTCTATGGAACAGCACACCCCACTATGACAAGCCTATGTGACAGCACCCCGACCCCGGTGACAAATCTATCTGACAGCACACCCCACCGCGACAAGTCTATGTGACAGCACACTCCAACGCGACAAGTCTATGTGAAAGAACACCCCACTGCGATAATTCTCTATGACAGATCATTCCACAGCGACAAGTCTATGTAACATCACACCCCACAATGACAAGTCTATGTGACAGCACATCCCACAGCGACAAGTCTATGTGACAGCACATCCCACAATGACAAGTCTATGTGACAGCACATCCCACAGCGACAAGTCTGTGTAACATCACACCCCACAATGACAAGTCTATGTGACAGCACATCCCACAGCGACAAGTCTATGTGACAGCACATCCCACAGCGACAAGTCTATGTGACAGCACATCCCACAGCGACAAATCTATGTGACAACACATTACATTGCGACTACTCTATGGGACAGCACACTTCACTGCGATAAGTCTATGTGACAGCACACTCCACCGCGACAAGTCAATGTGACAGCGCACCCCACCAAGACAAGTCTATGTGACAGCACACCCCATCGCGACAAGTCTATGTCACAGCACACTACATCGCGACAACTCTATGTGACAGCACACTCCACAGCGACAAGTCTATGTAACAGCACAACCCACCATGAAAAGTCTATGTGATAGTACACCCCACCGCGAAAAGTCTATCTGACAGCACACCCCACCGCGACAAGTCTTTGTGAAAGCACAATCCAACGCGACAAGTCTGTGTGAAAGAACACCCCACTGCGATAATTCTCTGTGACAGAACATTCCACAGCGACAAGTCTATGTAACATCACACCCCACAATGACAAGTCTATGTGACAGCACATCCCACAGCGACAAGTCTATGTGACAGCCCATCCCACAGCGACAAGTCTATGTGACAGCACATCCCACAGCGACAAGTCTATGTGACAGCACATCCCACAGCGACAAATCTATGTGACAACACACTACATCGCGACTACTCTATGGGACAGCACACTTCACCGCGATAAGTCTATGTGACAGCACACTCCACCGCGACAAGTCAATGTGACAGCGCACCCCACCAAGACAAGTCTATGTGACAGCACACCCCATCGCGACAAGTCTATGTCACAGCACACTACATCGCGACAAGTCTATGTGACAGCACACTCCACAGCGACAAGTCTATGTAACAGCACAACCCACCATGAAAAATCTATGTGAGAGTACACCCCACCGCGACAAGTCTATGTGACAGCACACCCCACCGCGACAAGTCTATGTGACAGCACACCCCACAGCGACAAGTCTATGTAACGGCACACCCCACCATGACAAGTCAATGTAACAGCACACCCCACGTGCCAAGTCTAGGTGAAAGCACACTCCAGGGCGACAAGTCTATGTGACAACACACCCCACCGCGACAAGTCTCTGTGACAGGACACTCCACACTGACTAGTCTATGTAACAGCACACCCCACCATCACAAGTCTATGTAACAGCACCCCGACCCCGCCAAGAAGTCCATGTTACCGCACACCCCAATGCGACAAGTCTATGTGACAGCATACCCCACCACGACAAGTCTATGTGACAGGACACTCCACAGCGACAAGTCTATGTAAAAAAAGCACACTCCACCATGACAAGCCTATGTGACAGCACCCCGACCCCTGGTGACAAGTCTATCTGACAGCACACCCCGCCGCGACAAGTCTATGTGAGAGCACACTCCACAGCGACAAGTCTATGTCACAGCACACCCCACCGCAACAAGTCTAAGTGACAGCACACTCCACCGCGACAAGTCTATGTGACAGCACACCCCATCACGACAAGTCTATGCGACAGGACACTCCCCAGCGACTAGTCTATGTAACAGCACACCCCACTATGACGATCCTATGTGACTGCACCCCGAATCCCGGTGACAAGTCTATCTGACAGCACAACCCACAGCGACCAGTTTATCTGACAGCACACCCCACCGCAACAACTCTATGTGACAGCACACTTTACCGCCACAAGTCTATGTGACAGCGCACCCCACCGCGACAAGTCTACGTAACATAACACCCCCACGGCGACAAGTCTATGAAACAGCACACCGCACCATAAAAAGTCTATGTGACAGCACCCCAACCCCCGGCAAAAATTCTATGTGCAGTAGACACCCCCGCGACAAGTCTATGCAACAGGACACTCCACAGCGACTAGTCTATGGAACAGCACACCCCACTATGACAAGCCTATGTGACAGCACCCCGACCCCGGTGACAAATCTATCTGACAGCACACCCCACCGCGACAAGTCTATGTGACAGCACACTCCAACGCGACAAGTCTATGTGAAAGAACACCCCACTGCGATAATTCTCTATGACAGATCATTCCACAGCGACAAGTCTATGTAACATCACACCCCACAATGACAAGTCTATGTGACAGCACATCCCACAGCGACAAGTCTATGTGACAGCACATCCCACAATGACAAGTCTATGTGACAGCACATCCCACAGCGACAAGTCTATGTAACATCACACCCCACAATGACAAGTCTATGTGACAGCACATCCCACAGCGACAAGTCTATGTGACAGCACATCCCACAGCGACAAGTCTATGTGACAGCACATCCCACAGCGACAAATCTATGTGACAACACATTACATTGCGACTACTCTATGGGACAGCACACTTCACTGCGATAAGTCTATGTGACAGCACACTCCACCGCGACAAGTCAATGTGACAGCGCACCCCACCAAGACAAGTCTATGTGACAGCACACCCCATCGTGACAAGTCTATGTCACAGCACACTACATCGCGACAACTCTATGTGACAGCACACTCCACAGCGACAAGTCTATGTAACAGCACAACCCACCATGAAAAATCTATGTGAGAGTACACCCCACCGCGAAAAGTCTATGTGACAGCACACTCCACCACGACAAGTCTATGTGACAGCACACCCCACCGCGACAAGTCTATGTGACAGCACACCCCACCGCGACAAGTCTATGTGACAGCACACCCCACAGCGACAAGTCTATGTAACGGCACACCCCACCATGACAAGTCAATGTAACAGCACACCCCACGTGCCAAGTCTAGGTGAAAGCACACTCCAGGGCGACAAGTCTATGTGACAACACACCCCACCGCGACAAGTCTCTGTGACAGGACACTCCACACTGACTAGTCTATGTAACAGCACACCCCACCATCACAAGTCTATGTAACAGCACCCCGACCCCGCCAAGAAGTCCATGTTACCGCACACCCCAATGCGACAAGTCTATGTGACAGCATACCCCACCACGACAAGTCTATGTGACAGGACACTCCACAGCGACAAGTCTATGTAAAAAAAGCACACTCCACCATGACAAGCCTATGTGACAGCACCCCGACCCCTGGTGACAAGTCTATCTGACAGCACACCCCGCCGCGACAAGTCTATGTGAAAGCACACTCCACAGCGACAAGTCTATGTCACAGCACACCCCACCGCAACAAGTCTAAGTGACAGCACACTCCACCGCGACAAGTCTATGTGACAGCACACCCCATCACGACAAGTCTATGCGACAGGACACTCCCCAGCGACTAGTCTATGTAACAGCACACCCCACTATGACGATCCTATGTGACTGCACCCCGAATCCCGGTGACAAGTCTATCTGACAGCACAACCCACAGCGACCAGTTTATCTGACAGCACACCCCACCGCAACAACTCTATGTGACAGCACACTTTACCGCCACAAGTCTATGTGACAGCGCACCCCACCGCGACAAGTCTACGTAACATAACACCCCCACGGCGACAAGTCTATGAAACAGCACACCGCACCATAAAAAGTCTATGTGACAGCACCCCAACCCCCGGCAAAAATTCTATGTGCAGTAGACACCCCCGCGACAAGTCTATGCAACAGGACACTCCACAGCGACTAGTCTATGGAACAGCACACCCCACTATGACAAGCCTATGTGACAGCACCCCGACCCCGGTGACAAATCTATCTGACAGCACACCCCACCGCGACAAGTCTATGTGACAGCACACTCCAACGCGACAAGTCTATGTGAAAGAACACCCCACTGCGATAATTCTCTATGACAGATCATTCCACAGCGACAAGTCTATGTAACATCACACCCCACAATGACAAGTCTATGTGACAGCACATCCCACAGCGACAAGTCTATGTGACAGCACATCCCACAATGACAAGTCTATGTGACAGCACATCCCACAGCGACAAGTCTGTGTAACATCACACCCCACAATGACAAGTCTATGTGACAGCACATCCCACAGCGACAAGTCTATGTGACAGCACATCCCACAGCGACAAGTCTATGTGACAGCACATCCCACAGCGACAAATCTATGTGACAACACATTACATTGCGACTACTCTATGGGACAGCACACTTCACTGCGATAAGTCTATGTGACAGCACACTCCACCGCGACAAGTCAATGTGACAGCGCACCCCACCAAGACAAGTCTATGTGACAGCACACCCCATCGTGACAAGTCTATGTCACAGCACACTACATCGCGACAACTCTATGTGACAGCACACTCCACAGCGACAAGTCTATGTAACAGCACAACCCACCATGAAAAGTCTATGTGATAGTACACCCCACCGCGAAAAGTCTATCTGACAGCACACCCCACCGTGACAAGTCTATGTGAAAGCACACTCCAACGCGACAAGTCTGTGTGAAAGAACACCCCACTGCGATAATTCTCTGTGACAGAACATTCCACAGCGACAAGTCTATGTAACATCACACCCCACAATGACAAGTCTATGTGACAGCACATCCCACAGTGACAAGTCTATGTGACAGCACATCCCACAGCGACAAGTCTATGTGACAGCACATCCCACAGCGACAAGTCTATGTGACAGCACATCCCACAGCGACAAGTCTATGTGACAGCACATCCCACAGCGACAAATCTATGTGACAACACACTACATCGCGACTACTCTATGGGACAGCACACTTCACCGCGATAAGTCTATGTGACAGCACACTCCACCGCGACAAGTCAATGTGACAGCGCACCCCACCAAGACAAGTCTATGTGACAGCACACCCCATCGCGACAAGTCTATGTCACAGCACACTACATCGCGACAAGTCTATGTGACAGCACACTCCACAGCGACAAGTCTATGTAACAGCACAACCCACCATGAAAAATCTATGTGAGAGTACACCCCACCGCGAAAAGTCTATGTGACAGCACACTCCACCACGACAAGTCTATGTGACAGCACACCCCACCGCGACAAGTCTATGTGACAGCACACCCCACCGCGACAAGTCTATGTGACAGCACACCCCACAGCGACAAGTCTATGTAACGGCACACCCCACCATGACAAGTCAATGTAACAGCACACCCCACGTGCCAAGTCTAGGTGAAAGCACACTCCAGGGCGACAAGTCTATGTGACAACACACCCCACCGCGACAAGTCTCTGTGACAGGACACTCCACACTGACTAGTCTATGTAACAGCACACCCCACCATCACAAGTCTATGTAACAGCACCCCGACCCCGCCAAGAAGTCCATGTTACCGCACACCCCAATGCGACAAGTCTATGTGACAGCATACCCCACCACGACAAGTCTATGTGACAGGACACTCCACAGCGACAAGTCTATGTAAAAAAAGCACACTCCACCATGACAAGCCTATGTGACAGCACCCCGACCCCTGGTGACAAGTCTATCTGACAGCACACCCCGCCGCGACAAGTCTATGTGAGAGCACACTCCACAGCGACAAGTCTATGTCACAGCACACCCCACCGCAACAAGTCTAAGTGACAGCACACTCCACCGCGACAAGTCTATGTGACAGCACACCCCATCACGACAAGTCTATGCGACAGGACACTCCCCAGCGACTAGTCTATGTAACAGCACACCCCACTATGACGATCCTATGTGACTGCACCCCGAATCCCGGTGACAAGTCTATCTGACAGCACACCCCACAGCGACCAGTTTATCTGACAGCGCACCCCACCGCAACAACTCTATGTGACAGCACACTTTACCGCCACAAGTCTATGTGACAGCGCACCCCACCGCGACAAGTCTACGTAACATAACACCCCCACGGCGACAAGTCTATGTAACAGCACACCGCACCATAAAAAGTCTATGTGACAGCACCCAAATCCCCGGCAAAAATTCTATGTGCAGTAGACACCCCCGTGACAAGTCTATGCAACAGGACACTCCACAGCGACTAGTCTATGGAACAGCACACCCCACTATGACAAGCCTATGTGACAGCACCCCGACCCCCGGTGACAAATCTATCTGACAGCACACCCCACCGCGACAAGTCTATGTGACAGCACACTCCAACGCGACAAGTCTATGTGAAAGAACACCCCACTGCGATAATTCTCTATGACAGATCATTCCACAGCGACAAGTCTATGTAACATCACACCCCACAATGACAAGTCTATGTTACAGCACATCCCACAGCGACAAGTCTATGTGACAGCACATCCCACAGCGACAAGTCTATGTAACATCACACCCCACAATGACAAGTCTATGTGACAGCACATCCCACAGCGACAAGTCTATGTGACAGCACATCCCACAGCGACAAATCTATGTGACAACACACTACATTGCGACTACTCTATGGGACAGCACACTTCACTGCGATAAGTCTATGTGACAGCACACTCCACCGCGACAAGTCAATGTGACAGCGCACCCCACCAAGACAAGTCTATGTGACAGCACACCCCATCGCGACAAGTCTATGTCACAGCACACTACATCGCGACAACTCTATGTGACAGCACACTCCACAGCGACAAGTCTATGTAACAGCACAACCCACCATGAAAAGTCTATGTGAGAGTACACCCCACCGCGAAAAGTCTATGTGACAGCACACTCCACCACGACAAGTCTATGTGACAGCACACCCCACCATGACAAGTCTATTTGACAGCACACCCCACCATGACAAGTCTATGTGACAGCAATCCCCACTGCGAAAAGTCTATGTGACAGCACACTCCCACCACGACAAGTCTATTTGACAGCACACCCCACCATGACAAGTTTATGTGACAGCATACCCCACCACGACAAGTCTATGTGACAGGACACTCCACAGCGACAAGTCTATGTAAAAAAAGCACACTCCACCATGACAAGCCTATGTGACAGCACCCCGACCCCTGGTGACAAGTCTATCTGACAGCACACCCCACCGCGACAAGTCTATGTGGCAGCACACTCCAAAGCGACAAGTCTATGTGACAGCACATCCCACAATGACAAGTCCATGTGACAGCACATCCCACAGCGACAAGTCTATGTAACATCACACCCCACAATGACAAGTCTATGTGACAGCACATCCCATAGCGACAAGTCTATGTGACAGCACATCCCACAGCGACAAGTCTATGTGACAGCACATCCCACAGCGACAAATCTGTGTGACAACACACTATATTGCGACTACTCTATGGGACAGCACACTTCACTGCGATAAGTCTATGTGACAGCACACTCCACCGCGACAAGTCAATGTGACAGCGCACCCCACCAAGACAAGTCTATGTGACAGCACACCCCATCGCGACAAGTCTATGTCACAGCACACTACATCGCGACAACTCTATGTGACAGCACACTCCACAGCGACAAGTCTATGTAACAGCACAACCCACCATGAAAAGTCTATGTGAGAGTACACCCCACCGCGAAAAGTCTATGTGACAGCACACTCCACCACGACAAGTCTATGTGACAGCACACCCCACCATGACAAGTCTATTTGACAGCACACCCCACCATGACAAGTCTATGTGACAGCAATCCCCACTGCGAAAAGTCTATGTGACAGCACACTCCCACCACGACAAGTCTACGTAACATAACACCCCCACGGCGACAAGTCTATGAAACAGCACACCGCACCATAAAAAGTCTATGTGACAGCACCCCAACCCCCGGCAAAAATTCTATGTGCAGTAGACACCCCCGCGACAAGTCTATGCAACAGGACACTCCACAGCGACTAGTCTATGGAACAGCACACCCCACTATGACAAGCCTATGTGACAGCACCCCGACCCCGGTGACAAATCTATCTGACAGCACACCCCACCGCGACAAGTCTATGTGACAGCACACTCCAACGCGACAAGTCTATGTGAAAGAACACCCCACTGCGATAATTCTCTATGACAGATCATTCCACAGCGACAAGTCTATGTAACATCACACCCCACAATGACAAGTCTATGTGACAGCACATCCCACAGCGACAAGTCTATGTGACAGCACATCCCACAGCGACAAGTCTGTGTAACATCACACCCCACAATGACAAGTCTATGTGACAGCACATCCCACAGCGACAAGTCTATGTGACAGCACATCCCACAGCGACAAGTCTATGTGACAGCACATCCCACAGCGACAAATCTATGTGACAACACATTACATTGCGACTACTCTATGGGACAGCACACTTCACTGCGATAAGTCTATGTGACAGCACACTCCACCGCGACAAGTCAATGTGACAGCGCACCCCACCAAGACAAGTCTATGTGACAGCACACCCCATCGTGACAAGTCTATGTCACAGCACACTACATCGCGACAACTCTATGTGACAGCACACTCCACAGCGACAAGTCTATGTAACAGCACAACCCACCATGAAAAGTCTATGTGATAGTACACCCCACCGCGAAAAGTCTATCTGACAGCACACCCCACCGTGACAAGTCTATGTGAAAGCACACTCCAACGCGACAAGTCTGTGTGAAAGAACACCCCACTGCGATAATTCTCTGTGACAGAACATTCCACAGCGACAAGTCTATGTAACATCACACCCCACAATGACAAGTCTATGTGACAGCACATCCCACAGTGACAAGTCTATGTGACAGCACATCCCACAGCGACAAGTCTATGTGACAGCACATCCCACAGCGACAAGTCTATGTGACAGCACATCCCACAGCGACAAGTCTATGTGACAGCACATCCCACAGCGACAAATCTATGTGACAACACACTACATCGCGACTACTCTATGGGACAGCACACTTCACCGCGATAAGTCTATGTGACAGCACACTCCACCGCGACAAGTCAATGTGACAGCGCACCCCACCAAGACAAGTCTATGTGACAGCACACCCCATCGCGACAAGTCTATGTCACAGCACACTACATCGCGACAAGTCTATGTGACAGCACACTCCACAGCGACAAGTCTATGTAACAGCACAACCCACCATGAAAAATCTATGTGAGAGTACACCCCACCGCGAAAAGTCTATGTGACAGCACACTCCACCACGACAAGTCTATGTGACAGCACACCCCACCGCGACAAGTCTATGTGACAGCACACCCCACCGCGACAAGTCTATGTGACAGCACACCCCACAGCGACAAGTCTATGTAACGGCACACCCCACCATGACAAGTCAATGTAACAGCACACCCCACGTGCCAAGTCTAGGTGAAAGCACACTCCAGGGCGACAAGTCTATGTGACAACACACCCCACCGCGACAAGTCTCTGTGACAGGACACTCCACACTGACTAGTCTATGTAACAGCACACCCCACCATCACAAGTCTATGTAACAGCACCCCGACCCCGCCAAGAAGTCCATGTTACCGCACACCCCAATGCGACAAGTCTATGTGACAGCATACCCCACCACGACAAGTCTATGTGACAGGACACTCCACAGCGACAAGTCTATGTAAAAAAAGCACACTCCACCATGACAAGCCTATGTGACAGCACCCCGACCCCTGGTGACAAGTCTATCTGACAGCACACCCCGCCGCGACAAGTCTATGTGAGAGCACACTCCACAGCGACAAGTCTATGTCACAGCACACCCCACCGCAACAAGTCTAAGTGACAGCACACTCCACCGCGACAAGTCTATGTGACAGCACACCCCATCACGACAAGTCTATGCGACAGGACACTCCCCAGCGACTAGTCTATGTAACAGCACACCCCACTATGACGATCCTATGTGACTGCACCCCGAATCCCGGTGACAAGTCTATCTGACAGCACACCCCACAGCGACCAGTTTATCTGACAGCGCACCCCACCGCAACAACTCTATGTGACAGCACACTTTACCGCCACAAGTCTATGTGACAGCGCACCCCACCGCGACAAGTCTACGTAACATAACACCCCCACGGCGACAAGTCTATGTAACAGCACACCGCACCATAAAAAGTCTATGTGACAGCACCCAAATCCCCGGCAAAAATTCTATGTGGAGTAGACACCCCCGTGACAAGTCTATGCAACAGGACACTCCACAGCGACTAGTCTATGGAACAGCACACCCCACTATGACAAGCCTATGTGACAGCACCCCGACCCCCGGTGACAAATCTATCTGACAGCACACCCCACCGCGACAAGTCTATGTGACAGCACACTCCAACGCGACAAGTCTATGTGAAAGAACACCCCACTGCGATAATTCTCTATGACAGATCATTCCACAGCGACAAGTCTATGTAACATCACACCCCACAATGACAAGTCTATGTTACAGCACATCCCACAGCGACAAGTCTATGTGACAGCACATCCCACAGCGACAAGTCTATGTAACATCACACCCCACAATGACAAGTCTATGTGACAGCACATCCCACAGCGACAAGTCTATGTGACAGCACATCCCACAGCGACAAATCTATGTGACAACACACTACATTGCGACTACTCTATGGGACAGCACACTTCACTGCGATAAGTCTATGTGACAGCACACTCCACCGCGACAAGTCAATGTGACAGCGCACCCCACCAAGACAAGTCTATGTGACAGCACACCCCATCGCGACAAGTCTATGTCACAGCACACTACATCGCGACAACTCTATGTGACAGCACACTCCACAGCGACAAGTCTATGTAACAGCACAACCCACCATGAAAAGTCTATGTGAGAGTACACCCCACCGCGAAAAGTCTATGTGACAGCACACTCCACCACGACAAGTCTATGTGACAGCACACCCCACCATGACAAGTCTATTTGACAGCACACCCCACCATGACAAGTCTATGTGACAGCAATCCCCACTGCGAAAAGTCTATGTGACAGCACACTCCCACCACGACAAGTCTATTTGACAGCACACCCCACCATGACAAGTTTATGTGACAGCATACCCCACCACGACAAGTCTATGTGACAGGACACTCCACAGCGACAAGTCTATGTAAAAAAAGCACACTCCACCATGACAAGCCTATGTGACAGCACCCCGACCCCTGGTGACAAGTCTATCTGACAGCACACCCCACCGCGACAAGTCTATGTGGCAGCACACTCCAAAGCGACAAGTCTATGTGACAGCACATCCCACAATGACAAGTCCATGTGACAGCACATCCCACAGCGACAAGTCTATGTAACATCACACCCCACAATGACAAGTCTATGTGACAGCACATCCCATAGCGACAAGTCTATGTGACAGCACATCCCACAGCGACAAGTCTATGTGACAGCACATCCCACAGCGACAAATCTGTGTGACAACACACTATATTGCGACTACTCTATGGGACAGCACACTTCACTGCGATAAGTCTATGTGACAGCACACTCCACCGCGACAAGTCAATGTGACAGCGCACCCCACCAAGACAAGTCTATGTGACAGCACACCCCATCGCGACAAGTCTATGTCACAGCACACTACATCGCGACAACTCTATGTGACAGCACACTCCACAGCGACAAGTCTATGTAACAGCACAACCCACCATGAAAAGTCTATGTGAGAGTACACCCCACCGCGAAAAGTCTATGTGACAGCACACTCCACCACGACAAGTCTATGTGACAGCACACCCCACCATGACAAGTCTATTTGACAGCACACCCCACCATGACAAGTCTATGTGACAGCAATCCCCACTGCGAAAAGTCTATGTGACAGCACACTCCCACCACGACAAGTCTATTTGACAGCACACCCCACCATGACAAGTTTATGTGACAGCATACCCCACCACGACAAGTCTATGTGACAGGACACTCCACAGCGACAAGTCTATGTAAAAAAAGCACACTCCACCATGACAAGTCTATGTGACAGCACACCCCATCGCGACAAGTCTATGTCACAGCACACTACATCGCGACAACTCTATGTGACAGCACACTCCACAGCGACAAGTCTATGTTACAGCACAACCCACCATGAAAAGTCTATGTGAGAGTACACCCCACCGCGAAAAGTCTATGTGACAGCACACTCCACCACGACAAGTCTATGTGACAGCACACCCCACCATGACAAGTCTATTTGACAGCACACCCCACCATGACAAGTCTATGTGACAGCAATCCCCACTGCGAAAAGTCTATGTGACAGCACACTCCCACCACGACAAGTCTATTTGACAGCACACCCCACCATGACAAGTTTATGTGACAGCATACCCCACCACGACAAGTCTATGTGACAGGACACTCCACAGCGACAAGTCTATGTAAAAAAAGCACACTCCACCATGACAAGCCTATGTGACAGCACCCCGACCCCTGGTGACAAGTCTATCTGACAGCACACCCCACCGCGACAAGTCTATGTGGCAGCACACTCCAAAGCGACAAGTCTATGTAACAGCACAACCCACCTTGAAAAGTCTATGTGAGAGTACACCCCACCCCGAAAAGTCTATGTGACAGCACACTCCACCACGACAAGTCTATGTGACAGCACACCCCACCGCGACAAGTCTATGTGACAGCACACCCCACCGCGACAAGTCTATGTGACAGCACACCCCACAGCGACAAGTCTATGTAACGGCACACCCCACCATGACAAGTCAATGTAACAGCACACCCCACGTGCCAAGTCTAGTTGAAAGCACACTCCAGGGCGACAAGTCTATGTGACAACACACCCCACCGCGACAAGTCTCTGTGATAGGACACTCCACAGTGACTAGTCTATGTAACAGCACACCCCACCATCACAAGTCTATGTAACAGCACCCCGACCCCGCCAAGAAGTCCATGTTACCGCACACCCCAATGCGACAAGTCTATGTGACAGCATACCCAACCACGACAAGTCTATGTGACAGGACACTCCACAGAGACAAGTCTATGTAAAAAAAGCACACCCCACCATGACAAGCCTATGTGACAGCACCCCGACCCCTCGTGACAAGTCTATCTGACAGCACACCCCGCCGCGACAAGTCTATGTGAGAGCACACTCCACAGCGACAAGTCTATGTCACAGCACACCCCACCGCAACAAGTCTAAGTGACAGCACACTCCACCGCGACAAGTCTATGCGACAGGACACTCCCCAGCGACTAGTCTATGTAACAGCACACCCCACTATGACGAGCCTATGTGACAGCACCCCGAATCCCGGTGACAAGTCTATCTGACAGCACACCCCATAGCGACCAGTTTATCTGACAGCACACCCCACCGCAACAACTCTATGTGACAGCACACTTTACCGCCACAAGTCTATGTGACAGCGCACCCCACCGCGACAAGTCTACGTAACATAACACCCCCACGGCGACAAGTCTATGTAACAGCACACCGCACCATAAAAAGTCTATGTGACAGCACCCCAACCCCCGGCAAAAATTCTATGTGCAGCATACACCCCCGCGACAAGTCTATGCAACAGGACACTCCACAGCGACTAGTCTATGGAACAGCACACCCCACTATGACAAGCCTATGTGACAGCACCCCGACCCCCAGTGACAAATCTATCTGACAGCACACCCCACCGCGACAAGTCTATGTGAAAGCACACTCCAACGCGACAAGTCTATGTGAAAGAACACCCCACTGCGATAATTCTCTGTGACAGAACATTCCACAGCGACAAGTCTATGTAACATCACACCCCACAATGACAAGTCTATGTGACAGCACATCCCACAGCGACAAGTCTATGTGACAGCACATCCCACAGCGACAAGTCTATGTGACAGCACATCCCACAGCGACAAATCTATGTGACAACACACTACATCGCGACTACTCTATGGGACAGCACACTTCACCGCGATAAGTCTATGTGACAGCACACTCCACCGCGACAAGTCAATGTGACAGCGCACCCCACCAAGACAAGTCTATGTGACAGCACACCCCATCGCGACAAGTCTATGTCACAGCACACTACATCGCGACAAGTCTATGTGACAGCACACTCCACAGCGACAAGTCTATGTAACAGCACAACCCACCATGAAAAATCTATGTGAGAGTACACCCCACCGCAAAAAGTCTATGTGACAGCACACTCCACCGCGACAAGTCTATGTGACAGCACACCCCACCGCGACAAGTCTATGTGACAGCACACCCCACAGCGACAAGTCTATGTAACGGCACACCCCACCATGACAAGTCAATGTAACAGCACACCCCACGTGCCAAGTCTAGGTGAAAGCACACTCCAGGGCGACAAGTCTATGTGACAACACACCCCACCGCGACAAGTCTCTGTGACAGGACACTCCACACTGACTAGTCTATGTAACAGCACACCCCACCATCACAAGTCTATGTAACAGCACCCCGACCCCGCCAAGAAGTCCATGTTACCGCACACCCCAATGCGACAAGTCTATGTGACAGCATACCCCACCACGACAAGTCTATGTGACAGGACACTCCACAGCGACAAGTCTATGTAAAAAAAGCACACTCCACCATGACAAGCCTATGTGACAGCACCCCGACCCCTGGTGACAAGTCTATCTGACAGCACACCCCGCCGCGACAAGTCTATGTGAGAGCACACTCCACAGCGACAAGTCTATGTCACAGCACACCCCACCGCAACAAGTCTAAGTGACAGCACATTCCACCGCGACAAGTCTATGTGACAGCACACCCCATCACGACAAGTCTATGCGACAGGACACTCCCCCCCCCCCCCAACTAGTGACAGCTTGGCGCCCGCACCACCTGGCTAGTGATAGCTTGGCGCCCGCAAGCCCCGACTAGTGACAGCTCGGCGCCCACACCCTCCGACTGACAGCTCAGCACTCGCACCCGCCCCCCGACTGCTCGAACCCCCCCCCCCCCCACGGCAGCTACTTACAGGTCACACCTGCAACTACTGGCAACTCACCCCCCCCCCCCTTCCCCCACGGCTACTGCAGCTCGCACTCCCGCCCCGTTGCGACTACTGACTGCTCGCACCTGCACCACCCCCGCGCGCGACTGCTCACAGCTTGCACCCGCACCCCCTCTCCGCGCAGCGACTACTGACAGCTCGCACCCGCACACCCCCCAAGCGACTACTGACAGCTTGCACCCACACACACACTCCCAGCGACTACTAACAGCTCGCACCCATGCACCCACGACTACTGATAGCTCGCACCCCCTGCGACCACTCCCCCTCCTCCCCTCAGATTCTTACCTCAGCTGATAATCCAGCGGCTGTGCATCCCTTACAGGCAGACCAGAGCTTTTTGAAGCAGCGCGCGATCCCGGCAGAAGAACTTCTACTGAGCATGCGTGGAGCAGAAGAAGCGCGTCCCAGTCCAGTCAAGACCTGGAGCCAGCTCGACAAGAAGAGGAGAAGACTTGTCGTATCCATGGACAACAGGAGAAGCAACACAGGGGGGGCATCCCTAAAGGTAAGTGAATAACTTCTGTTTGCCTAATTTACAATGCACAGTGTATATTACAAAGTTCCAGTTTTGTCTTCTCTTTCCATAGAACATTTCCCCAGAACCATTGTGGAGCATCCAGGTGTCTCAGGAAAACTAGATAGGTCACAGTGTTTATTTGGATAACAGCGCCTTCCCTCGTGGTGTCCCTCCATTAATATTAATTTTGTTCACTTGGTTTTCTATTAGTGGACACATGGACAGAGTTTATTTAGCATTTTCTAGAATCTTCTGTACGCCTTTTGCTGTTACCCGTGGCTTCTTTGTCACCACTTTTAGGATTACCCATTATGCTCTTGGAGAGATCTTAGCAGGACACCCACCTCTAACCTGTTCACACTGCAGATATTTGCAGTGGATTTGGCATTGAAATTGCATCAAATCTGTGTCAAATCCAAAATGCTCCATTGCTGTCATTGAAGTCTCATTTTTTGTACCCACTGAAATGAATTTTCTTCTTTTGTACATAATTTCTCTAACCATGGATTGCTGTACAACAAGTTACTTAACAATTTTTGCAGCTTTTTCCAACCTTTTGTGTCTCTATGTTATGTATTGTGAGATCTTCTGAAAGTTGTTTGCATTAACCAGTCTTTCTTGAAAAGGCTTTGTGCACTTTTAATTAATGGGCAAGGCACCTGTTTAACTCACACTTCCATCTCCTTTCCTTAAAGGGGTTTTCTCATTTTAAAAAATCTATACTCACCTATTCCTCCACAGGCAGTCTTTTTACAGCATCTTCTCCTTGCTTACCTTCTGCAGTCACCAGGCTCATGTCTCCTCCAGCCAGATCGGTTTGTTATAAAGCCGGTATTCCTCACATTCTTCAGTGAAGGTCACGTGACTGTGACATAGGCTTCACTGGCTAGGAAGGATTCCTGATCTATTGCCGAGATTACATGCATGAACAGTCTATGCAGAAGCTTGGCACTCCACCTGTGATGTAGCGTACATTGGCTGGCAGGAACCAGACTGCCTGTGAATGTACGCATCATCACAGGAAGCAGAGGAATCAGGCAGCTGAAGGTGAGATGACCCCCCTGGACTGCAGGAGACAGGAGATCAAGGAGATGAAGATCTTATAAGTAGACTGACAGAGAAGAAATAGGTAAGTATAAATATTTTTTCTTTTTAATGACAGAAAACCTTTTTATTAAAACTCTTTTTGCCAATTAGGTCTTGAAAAAGTCACAGAGGCTCACTTACGGCCCATTTACAGGGCAAGATAGTTTTTCAAACGATTGGAAGTTTTGGTGATCTTTTTGCACAAAGTGTTAATGGATATTTATGTCCATTAACACTTTATCATATTCATTTGCATGTAAAGGGGCCTCCAGGAGCTGTTTGCAAAGCCCAGCATGTGATTACTCACACTCCCAGCTGTAGACAGAGCTGTACCGCTCTCTCCAGGGCTGCCAGCAGAATACAATGTAATCCCTGGCTCCTGTGGACAACACAGCATGCAGTCTGTTGAGAGATTCAATATCTCTCTCAACTTAAAATCATTGTTCAGACAAAAAGTGCATGATGGCAGCACTTACATGTAACGATTATCACTTGTTTGAACGAATTTTGAGCGATAGTATTGCGTGTAAACGGGCCTTTGCTTTTTCTGCCTGCACTGTGAATATTTAGTTAAAGAGGATCTGTCACTAGAAAAAAATCAATCCTTACCCATTCCTCCCCAGGCAGCCTACTTACTGCATATTCTCCTTGTTGATCTTTTCCTGGCTCTTGCAGTCCTCCAGGTCACCTCACCTCCAGCCAGCCGATTCTTTTTAAATGAATGTAATTATCGACAGCATGACCATCCATCCACAGTCAGAGAGGAAGCTGGATAGATGTATGCTTGTCATCCGGGCTCTGACTCCAAGGAATTCACCAGTAATCGTCAAGACAAGTAGAGAGCAAGCACTACTCAGGACACTTCTTGGTAAAAAATCACATCTGTAGATGTATCTTTATTCGGTCCACTAAAACAACGTTTCAACCAACTTGCGTGGTCTTTATCAAGCTTAAGTGTTGCTTGCTCTCTACTTGTCTAACCGATTCTTCGCTGTCTCGCCGCGAGAGTTTATATACTATTGCAGAGAGACAGAGCACATGCACAGTCTCTGCAATAGCTCAGCATTCCCTGCTAGGTAGTTAACGTTACGTCACTACTCATGTAGCGAACATTAGCCGGCAGGAAGAAGAATGCTGGCAATGGACACATCATAACAAGAAGAAGAAAATCTGGATGGTTTGCGGTGGGGTGACCCGGGGACTGTAGAAGATGCTGTAAGAAGATGGTCTGGGGAGGAATAGGTAAGTATTGATTTTTTTTTTTCTTAAATACCAAAACCCATTTAATGTGCTTCAACCTGTGCCAGTCAATGTACTGATGCCTCCATCCTGTGCCAGTCACTGTAATGACGCTTCCACCCTGTGCCACGCACTGTACTGATGTCTCCACTCTGTGCCAATCACTGTATGGACTCCTCCACCCTGTGCCAGTCATTGTACTGGTTGCTGTCCACTGTAGATTACAATATACACTCCTCATTCTCAACCATAATGCTCTCCACAGTGCTGCACTTCCCTATATCTTCTCCATATCTACCACCCTAGCCTGCTCTGCAACCTGCTAATGATCATACTCCAAGGATGCCTTTAAATGGGTCAACTGCCATTCTAATAGTCACTTGGAATAGTCGCTTGAGTGAGTTGTTAGCATATGAATAAATATTGTTTTAGCGTTTTACACAGAACCAATGTTCTTGATTTGTTCATTTTTGCGGGCGCTGAAGCGCGTCTCTGCAAAATTATTGGCTCGTTGTTCGAAGACAAATGATTACCTGTTTATACCAGATGATAATTAACCAATCGGAGACTACTTTTAGGTGAGCTTAAACCAAGTGACTAGTGAACCAATTCTCATCATCCTGCTGGTGGCCATGTTTACACGGAGCAATCATCGCTTACATTCGCTCTTTCGAGAAATTTTTTGAAAGAAAGTTGTCCTGTGTAAAGACACCCTAAACTCATCAGACGGAGAACAGAAAGATTGGAAGAAACACAAACTAAGGATTTGTTTTAAGTAGAGAAATTCTTTTATAACTTTTTCAATTTTTTAAATTAAATATAGGGAAGGAGGAGTACAATAGGACAAAGAAGGCTGGGGTAAAAAAGCAAAGAGATGGAGGGATATCAATCAGTGGCGTAACCATAGAGGATGCAGGGGATGTGCTTGCTCCTGGGCCCAGGAGCCTTAGGGGTCCCATAAGGCCACTCTTTTCCATATAGGGAGCCCCATACTATAAATTAAGCATTATATTTGGGGGCCCTGGTACAGATTTTGTATTGGGGCCCAGAAGCTTCAAATTATGCCTCTGATATCAATGGTAAAAGGGGGAAAGGGTAAGAAAAGGAAGAAGGGTAAGGGGAAGGTAGGAATTAGAATGAAATTTTAAGGTGTTTTCTTTTTCATGAAGACTCGGTTTTTCTCTCAGGGGCATCAGGCTGGTTTCAGGTGTAGACTGGGCCCTAGAAGAATAATGAAACATGAGAATACCTGAGTGGATGCGAGTAACAAAGCGATCTGTTATATCATCACAATAACATTATAATGAGCCACCCTTATAAACGACATACCCGCGTGAAAGTACTCCCAGAGTGAGAAAATCGTGCGAGTTTTGTGCATTGTGATATGCACAAAACTTCCTTGAAAATACAACCCGCAATTCGTGAGCGGTGAATTTAGATGGGCGACTTTTCTCTCGCAGCGATGGTGTAAGACGGAAAAATCACAGCATGTTCTACTCTCATGCAGATGTGCGTCTCCTGCTCGGCACACAGACAACGCGGGTGTCCGGGTGTTGTGCGATGCGACTCGTGTCCGAGAATGTAGGGTGGAACACGCTCTCGCCCATGTGAATTCAGAGCTCTTCACAATTAATCATGTGGCACATGAGTAGATTTGCTTTTGCTAAAAGACTTTAAAAATTTTATCAGTCGTTATCCAAATGAAAACAGAAAACCACAAGTTCAAGTTTGTACAAGTATGTTAAACTCCTGCCCCCTCTCCGCCCCTCGCCGGCTGTTGCAAAGGGAGGGGGTGTGATGGGGCGGGCGCTAGTGTGCTAATCTCCTTTCCCCTCCCCTTGCTGGATGCCGCCATGGGACGGAGAGGGGGAGGGAAGGGGGAGGGAATTCAGCAGAGCCTCTGATAAAATCCCTCTCACCTCCCTTTTTTCGACAGCTCCCCTAGGCTCCCATAGAAGTCTATGGGACTAGCTGCTTTATTCCGGCTGGAAGATAGTTCCAGAACCATCTTTTTTGCCTGGCATAAAAATGGCCGGCCGGAATGCGCACCATTTGCGCTATCTTTTCGGGACGGCCGTTTTATGCACTGGAAAATCGTCCATCTGAACTGATTCCTTGGAATTCAATGCATCAGATGGTCGCATGTATTGGCCAGTCAAGGAAAGCGTCCGATATACGTTTGCGTGAGTAAGCGCTGAGATGGAGAAAAGAGAAAGGGAGAGATGGGAGCGATGACAATATCTGCATAGCTGCAAAATATGGTAAAGATATAAAAACAACAGAAACAAATGATTACCTTTAGCTAGATGGAGCTCTTATCATTTAACCACTTGTTTTTGAGGAGCGTCTTCAGAGATGGTCTTTTTCTGGGGTCCGGCTGCAGGAGTTTTTTCATGAAGTTTACGGCTCCTAATTTAAAATGACATTTACAAAATAAATCCGTGTATATATTCTTGTTCTAGACACTACAGAGACAAGTTCTGGAGGCAATGCTTTATGTCCCATGTGTGATGGTAACAGCCCCCCGTCATACACTGAGTGTTACCTTTAGAAAGGTCTGATGGAAATGCTATTGGTTTTTCTTTCAGTTGGTTCAGTATGTTGCTTCCATTGTCCAGCTCTGATGTATAAGGGAAGTTGCCGGTCAGCATAGCATAAATGGTGACTCCACTGAAATAGAGAATACAAATCAAAGAGGTGAGTTAGAAATTATCCATATTGTTGTATTTGTACAATTGTGCTAAATGGAAGCTTTTACTAGAATCCATCATCTGGTTTCTCCTGCCGGCGAACGGCACTGGCTTCTTCTTGCCCAGATTGTCTACTCTGACAGGTCTCTCCTTGTTTGTATATAGAAAGAGACATGTCCGTCTGGGTGATCTGGGCGGGGAGAAGCCAGCGGGGCCTGAGGACTCCTTATAAAACCAGCTAAGTCTACTTACATTGACCAGACGTCAACTTTTGAATCATACGGCTTGCCCGCAAGTAACTCAGGTGCCGCATAGGCTCTTGTGCCACACTGCGTTCTCAATGGCTGGGGGCATGATCCATAATAGCCGATGGTGTTGCTAAGGCCAAAATCTGTAAAATCATAAAAAATAGTCCTAAGAAGTGACTCATATTTCTATATGGATTCATATCCTACACAAGTCTAGTAGGAATTGTATCTCATTTATTTACACTTCTGCTCTTTCTATGCTGAGGAGTCATCACTGAAGCATTCATGGAAGGCGCTGTGCGGGGCATCAGCAGGAAAGTTACTTACCCACGAGTTTTATGTTGTTATCTTCATCCAGTAGGATGTTTTCTAATTTGATATCTCTATAAATAACAAAGGAAATGATCAATCAGTTCAGTAATAATAAATTACAAGCTAAGTAGAAGGTAATGGAAATCATGTTTAGGGCGGCTTCACATGAGTGTATGCAAAACCGCTCACTGCAGCACATGAACGAGGCAAGTGCTGAACTTTTTGGGCATGCAGAGCCATTTCACCCACGACACACCCTATCTGTGGATTAAATGGCTAATTAGCCTAATGAGCTCCAGATGTGTTCTTTTCCTTTTATGCAGTGTTTCGCCCTTCCCTTTGTGTATTTGCGCACCTCATGTAGACCTCTATAGGACCTTTGTTGTGCAAAACGCAGGAAAATAGAAATAGTAGCAGGTCCTACTTTTTAACAAGTGTGAAAAACGCACTCCTGAGAACATACCTAATAAAATCATTGGTTTCTATTCTCTGTTTTTGCGTGCGCAAATATGGTCGTGTGGAGAAACCATTACTTTATTATATGTATGGCATTTCTGAGCCGCCATGAAGTAACTGCATTGCATTATGTATCCGGCCCCGGTCCTGAATGTTACAACCCAGAGCTGCAGTCACAGTTCTTCTGGTTTTTGTTGGAAACCGCCAAGAAGCTTGGTGGCGGACTCCTCCATAACAGCTTAGCTGAGCCCCTGTATAATGCAGTGAGGCGGTTATGCCTCACACACCAGATTATTGCAGTAACGCCACTTTCCAAAATGTCAATCACTGGAGGAAGCTTTGTAAGAACATTGACTTAGTGAAAAATGACAGGAGGTTTCAGCTCTGAAGCCTCCAGAAATGTAATGCTAGAATCGTAGAATTCAGGATCAGAGCACAATAAGTAATGCAATGTATATAGAATGTGAATATATGGAATATACAGTGCATGAAGATTGTTTACCTGTGTACAATCCCCTTTTTATGTAGATGTTCTACTGCTGTTATAATTTGCCTGATGTACGGTTTGGCTTGATGTTCTTCGATCTTCTTTTTTGCAATAAGTTGGTCAAATAGGTCACCGCCCTCGCAGAGCTCCATCACTAGATAGTATGAACTTCCGGTCTCATACGCTTCATACAAGGGCACAATGTTTTGGTGCTTGATCATCTTTTGGAGTCTTATTTCCCTCTGCAGGTTCTTTATTGAGGTGGGAGTCTTTAGGGATTTGGCCTTGTTTATGATTTTTACGGCGACCTATATTACAGACAGGATACATGATGTGCAGTTAGCAAACGGAAATGACCCCAAACCTTGAATATTCACTATACTAAGATATAGCAGAGGTGAATTCATCATTATAGCAATTCTGTTCTTCACCTTGATCCCTCAGGTAACTGAGAGGGTTTACATGCCGTCCTATGAACCTCAGAGATACCATCTAGCAATATGATGGCACATGCTGGCACACTGGCGCATGATTAACAGCTCTTCTACATTAAAACAATTCAGCTCTGCTATACCGGTGTGGGTATTGGTCTGTGTCGTTGGTTGTAATGTAATGTAGGTGATGAATGATGCTACAATATTCTCCTTATAATAAATGAAAACTCTACCTTGTGGCCGGTTGGAAAATGCAGGCCTTCAGCAACCTTTCCAAAAGAACCTTGGTTTATGGTTCTGCCAATATAGTACTCGCCCACACGCAGTTTATGGGGGTAGTATGGCAGACCGGGCTGCTCACTTCTTCTGCCGTCCTTGGCAGGCATGTTTCTGCTAAAGAAGAAAAGATTTCTTTCCATGTTAGTCCCAAAAAACATAGGGTTTTAATGAGGCAATAATCCCCGTCCTGGCTTATAGGGCATATAAATATGTCCATATAACCATATCATTCAGTGCCTAATTAACTATAGCATACGGGCTGGTGCACAAATAACAGCTATACGTTGACCACTTATTACATTACATCACTAAGGTTTGTCCAAAGAAAGGTAAAAAAATGAGATAAAAAACAATTTTCCCCATTTAAGTGGAAAAAGTTCTTGCTGACTCTAGTCTGGCAATCGGAATAATCCCTGGATCACTGACTCTTCTGGAGTAATTAGTGGCTATAACATCTAATATTGTATTGCTTTAAAAAAGGCCCCCGGACCCTCTTGTACTCTTCAGTGATTTCACCATCACCCAGACAGCTGTTTCATAGTTTTTGCCCCTAATTAGTGTGCAGTAGGTCAAAAACCCAGAAGCAGCTGTCTGTGTATGGTATTCTGGCTTAGTTTACAATTCCCAGTCATTATTATAAGGCTTGTCTAAAAAGTCTACATTGACTTGCAGGAATGCTGCCTTTCAATAGGGGGCGATGCAGAGGTATTGTTCCATCTTGCATATTTGCATATTTCCCAGAGGAGCATGCATGGCCTTATAAGTCTCTTATGGACAAAAACAGAGCTGAAATCTGGTCCCCGGCTAATGTTGATGTGGCAGCAAATGAAAATATTACTAGCCCACTCAGGAACTGGTATTAATTACAAGATAGAAAAAATGGGAATTTTCCAAGCAAGCAGTGCAGATTGTATAGAAGATGATGGTGGTCTTACCTCAGTATGCAGAACAGTTAGGTCTCTTCCAAGCAGGAGGAGGACAATCCGTCCCCTCGCCCCCTAAGGGGGAGCGGAGGTAAAGAAAGCTCTGGGAAGAGAAGAGAGAAAGTGGATCACTTACTGAACACAGACCCCCGGACACATCCAGTAGCCCCCAGTATCAGCCCCAGTAGCCCCAGTGCTCCTTATCCCCTTCGCGCCCCAGGAGGTACATTTATGTCCTACGTGTGTGTTGGGTCAATATGACGCATGATCGGAAGGCGAGGCTCCATAACATTGATGTGCGGATATGTGCCTCAAACTTGCAGGTTACCTGAGTGTGTTTGGCGCATTTATGCAAGCCCATTGATTTCAGTGCGCTCTTGCACTGCGCAGAAAATAGGACATGTCACATATTTGTTTGTGCGACCAACATGTGTGTGCAAAATACACACATGTGAACAAACCCATTGAAATCAACGCATTCTGTTCACTGCTTGTCATGTGTGCTGGTTTTCACACATTATACATAATGCAAATATGACCGTGTAAACCCGGCCTAAGCGTCAAGTTGAACTTTGCTGCATCTGTACATATCCGGTCACTGAGCTACCTAATAATATGAGGTGAATTACATACAGCGATCTGCTATCATATTACAACCACTGACAGAGGAATTGAACAAAATCAACTATCTCATTACACGGACACCATGGTGTTACCTTATGGAAGGGGGTACAATTATAACATTGGCTTGTACATTCCCACCCCCTAAATAATGCATTTACCAGCGCCCCATATTTGGACTATGATACAAATGACCTGATAGCTTGGTATCAGCAATTACACCACCTTTTGCTTGAGATCCTTAAAAATAAAACTTCTTACCTGATGAGCTTTCAAAAAGTTTTCAACAGATGAGCTTTTATCACAATAAAAGTTTTCAATCCTATAGAGAAACTCTGAAAAGTACGAGCACAGTGTCACCAGGATGCGACTGCGTCCCACCAACAACACTGTGTGGCCAGCCAAGCAGCTGCTAGAATGTTAACCACTGTCTGGATTGTGACATCATCATGGTAGGGATGTCATGCAGATCGGGGCATACTGCGTATACAGCACTGATACATGTACTGCTTAGGCTGCCTTTAGCATCATGGCATTCATTTATAGTCACCCAAAGACACCATTGTTTTATAATGGCGGCCCTTCAGGTTTCTGCAATATTTCCATAGTTTGGTGACATAATATACCTGTGTGCAGCGCCTTCATTGCAGGCAAATATTAAAACCTGCTGACAGAACCCCCAATACCCGGAAATTTGTGTTGTTTTATTTTTGTACAATATCTAAGTGCGGCTCTAAAACCCCATTCACATGTATTATACTGGAGTCTGTTCCAGTGTATTGGTGCAGAAGCCATGAGACGTCCACCATGGCTGTCATGTAACTTAACCCCTTACGCACGGACCCATTTTAGGACGAACCAATTTATCAGTTTTTTCATTGAGACATTCCTAGAGCCATTACTTTAAAATTTTTCAAAGGGCTTGTTTTTTTGCGGGACAAGTTGTATGTTTTATTACATCATTTTGGAGTAGATATAATATGTTGGGGGGGTTGAGAAAAAAAAAATCACTATTGTTTCTTTAATTTCATTTTCATGGCATTCAGCGTGCAGAATAAATGATGTGATGACATTATTCTTTGGGTCAACACGATTCTGGTGATACAAAGTTTATACAGTTTTTTTATATTTGCTACTTTTGTAAACTGAAAACACTTTTTTTTTTTTTGTTTTACGGTGTTCACCATGCAGTATAAACAATATGTAAATTAATTCTGCGGGTCGGTACGATTCCAGCAATACCAAACTTATAAAGTTTAAAAAAATATTTTGATTTTTTTTCTCACCGTTTTTTTTTTTTTAAAGAATGTTTTTTTTTTTTTATCATTGCATTCATAGACCCCCAACATTTATTTTTCTTGGTCAACTGTGTAGTTTGAGGTTTCTTATTTTTTCGAGACAAATTCAAATTTTCATCCGTACCATTAGGTGACCCATATGACTTTTTGATCGCTTTCTATTTAATTTATTGTGAGGTGAGATTTACAAAATTAGCTATTTTTTGCCATGTTTTTTGTGTGGGTAAAATAATTTACCAACTAATTACAAACGCGGTAACAAAATATTCGTAATGATATAGATATATATTTTTTGTACATAATGAAGGGGGAAAGGTGAAGTTTTAACACTTTTATTTTCATTCTTTCTTTAATATTTTTTTACATTTTTTTTTACTTTTTAATCTTTGTTCCACCATCAGACATCAATATCTCTACCTTTTATGTTGCTTATAATACACCGCTATACTTTTAGTATAGCCGTATATTAAATTAAATTGTCTATGAAGCTCAGCCACAGGCTGAACCTCATAGGTCACCGTACATGGCAGACCTGGAGGCCATCTTCAAGCAGTTGGATGGTATGACAACCAAATGCAACCAATTGATGGCATCTTGGGGGTCCAGTGGGTAATAGAGGGAACCCCCTCCCTCTCTCAGCCTTTAACATGCTGCAGTCATATTGACCGCCGCTTGTAAAGGATTAGTCAGTGACGATCGGAGGTTTCTCTGGTTCCTGCTGTTTGAGCAAATGCCAGACTGTCAAGTGACAATTGAACATCTGCTCTCCCTGGCATGGGATACTCGCTGTAAAATGCACATGGATGGTTATTAAGAGTTCAAATGGGTTTTCTATGGCCTCATCATTGTTTAACAGGCAGAGCTCTGTAGATCTGGTACTGGCTGTGCCAGGTACTGCAGCTCTCTGCGGCCTTCTGCCATTCAAGTGAATAGGACTAAGATGTGTTACAATGCACCAGGCACTCTGCCTGGTAAACAATGAAGGGGACGCGTGCCATGGCCCCTTGAGTCAGCTGATCGATGCCAGGAGTCGGACCTCCACCAATCTGATATTGTTAGCTAATTTTAAGTAAAAGGCACAAATAACAAAGTCCCTGAAAACCCCTTTAATCTTTAGTGCAAAACATAAAAGATAAGTGTTAAAACACATTAAAAAGGTTTTCTGAGCAGAGCCGGCGCATCACCAGCGACATTTCTGTGCGGGCCTCTGTGAGGCTCGCACAGAAATAGGAAATGCTGCGATTTGTTTACTGTGTGAGATTTTTAACGCAGTCAAATCACAGCTGTCTGCATAGGATTGTGCGCATGCATGCAATACTATGATAGCGAGTAGTGGCCGAAATTCTGCGGGAAATCTCACCGCGGAATTTCCGCCCGTCTGCATTTACCCTTAGGGCTCAGTCACATGGGTGCCGATGCGCCAGTGTTACTGCATGAAGAAGACGGCCACACTGCAAGTGCGGACGACTCTCTGCACCGCCGGAAGAAAGAACATATGACCGGCAATGGAGCCAGTCATGTGTTCTTTCTTCCGGTGGTGTGGAGAGTCGTCCGCACCTGCAGTGTAGCCGTCTTATCGTAGAGGAACACGGGCACATTGGTGCCCGTGTGACTGAGCCCTTAGTGAGAATATGTGGTTACATGTAAAGAATATTTCCAAGGTCCAGTAGCTTGTGCCATGTCCTGAGGTACCTACTTTGTAAAGGTGCATTTAGACATGAAGACAACCGCTCAAAAAATGGCTTTTCAGAAATCATTTTGCATAATCTACTAATTGGTACTAATGCCTATTAGTATCAATTAGTAACATGTGAACCTCTGGGAAATGAATTTATTCTCTGAATTAATTCTCTTTGTTCTGCCAGTGGGGCTAATGGCTGAGAACAGCTGAGACAATGTAATCAGCTGTTATCAGCGCTCACCTGCAGAGCACAGCGTGCGGTCTGTCTTATCAGCTGTTCTGCTGAACTACGGATTTTCGGCAGAAAACTGAAAGATGGGCACATTTACATGCAATGATTATTGCTCAAAAGATGTGTTTTGAGCGTATTTTGAGAGATAATCAAGTCTAAATGGCCTTAAAGCCCTGGACTACGCAACCACTTCAAAAAAAAAGGTGGGCACTGAATAGAAAAACACTCAACTCCAATTAATACCATAACCTTTATTAGTAGCAAAGACACAAAGATTTTAGGAAAAATAAAATCAAGATGAAAAAAATCTTTTTTACGTTATCAAGTTGTTTATTAGTGGAAACAATTAAAACATACACTAAAAAAAAGTACAGAATTGGACTCTGCATCTATAATGACCTAAACATTAAAGGAGTTGTCCCGCGCCGAAACGAGTTTTTTTTTTTTTTTCAATAGCCCCCCCATTCGGCGCGAGACAAACCCGATGCAGGGGTTAAAAAAGAAAACCGGAGAGTGTTTACCTGAATCCCCGCACTCCGGTGACTTCTTACTTACCTGGTGAAGATGGCCGCCGGGATCTTCACCCTCGGTGGACCGCAGGGCTTCTGTGCGGTCCATTGCCGATTCCAGCCTCCTGATTGGCTGGAATCGGCACGTGACGGGGCGGAGCTACAAGGAGCCGCTCTCCGGCACGAGCGGCCCCATTCAGAAAAGAAGAAGACCGGACTGCGCAAGCTCGTCTAATCCGGCGATTAGACGCTGAAAATTAGACGGCACCATGGAGACGAGGACGCTAGCAACTGAACAGGTAAGTGAATAACTTCTGATAACTTCTGTATGGCTCATAATTAATGCACAATGTACATTACAAAGTGCGTTAATATGGCCATACAGAAGTGTATACCCCCACTTTGTTTCGCGGGACAACCCCTTTAACATTTTCAGGCTATTTGTTCCACATAGTGAATACCATAGAAGCGGGGAAAAAAAAAACAAAAAAACAATACCAGAATTGATGTTTTTTAGACACTTTGTTTCCTGAATATGGAAAAATGTGTGACCAAAAAAGTTGTATGTACCCCAAAATGGTATCAATGGAAACAGCAACTCATCCACCCTTAAACAAAATCTCTCACTCAGCTCCATTGATAACAGAATAATGAGTCTTGAGAATATGTTGACAAATTAGGCCTAATTCCCACTGGTGGATTTCCACCCCGTATCATGTGGTGGAAATCTGCGACGTTGCCCTGCAGCTATTAGGTTCTATTGACCCTAATAGTGCAATGCTCACGGTGCGGAATTTCATCGTGGAATTTTGCCCCGTGAAATCACCCGTAATCACCCGCGGCATGTTCTATTTGCCACAGGTGTACATGCGGACTGCTTCCATTGCAGTCAATGGAATCTGTCCGTCACGCTATCTTCCTCTGTAGCGCCTGAAAATGCTTCCCCACCCACTGACGCCTGCGTCATATGACACGGCCAGCGCGTCATGTGACGCTGCAGGCGCATCATGTGACACTGCGGGCGTGTCATATGACAATGCCGGCGCATCATGTTCTGCACTGCGCATGCGTGCCGGCAAGGGATGCGGGACATCGGGCAGGGGATCCGGAGGTGAGTATGGGGTCTCTGGGGGGCGCCGTGACGGACTCCGCTGCGGATTTCCTTTTGCGGAGCCTGTCACGACCTTGGGCACTAGGCCTTAGTTTCTTTTTGTTAAATTTCACCCACTGACTGGGTAGCGGGGGGTTACTGCTGTGTTCTTTGGCTTCCAAGAAATACTAAAGTCGAAAACCCATCAGAGTGCCTGTTTTAACAAAGCACTGGACACAGCACCTCACCTGGGCTTGTGAGTTTGCTAACTGAACCTTAGAAGACTGGCAACGTGTCATGGCCCGATGAGTCATAGAATTATGGAATGGTAGAGTTGGAAAGGACCTCCAGGGTCATTGGATCCAACCCCCTGCTCAATGCAGGATCACTAAATCATCCCAGACAGATATTTGTCCAGCCTCTGTTTGAAGATTTCCATTGAAGGAGAACTCACCACCTCCCGTGGTAACCTGTTTCACTTATTGATCACCCTCACTGTTAGAAAGCTTTTACTAATATCTAATATGTGTCTCCTCTAGAGATGAGCGAGCACCAAAATGCTCGGGTGCTCGGGACGAAATTATCGCGATGCTCGAGGGTTCGTTTCGAGTAACGAACCCCATTGAAGTCAATGGGCGACCCGAGCATTTTTGTATTTCGCCGATGCTCGCTAAGGTTTCCTTGTGTGAAAATCTGGGCAATTCAAGAAAGTGATGGGAACGACACAGCAACGGATAGGGCAGGCGAGGGGCAACATGTTGGGCTGCATCTCAAGTTCACAGGTCCCACTATTAAGCCACAATAGCGGCAAGAGTGGGGCCCCCCCCTCCCAAAAACTTTTACTTCTGAAAAGCCCTCATTAGCATGGCATACCTTAGCTAAGCACCACACTACCTCCAACAAAGCACAATCACTGCCTGCATGACACTCCGCTGCCACTTCTCCTGTGTTACATGCTGCCCAACCGCCCCCCCTCCCCCCCACAGCGCACACCAAAGTGTCCCTGCGCAGCCTTCAGCTGCCCTAATGCCACACCACCCTCATGTCTATTTAGAAGTGCGTCTGCCATGAGGAGGAACCGCAGGCACACACTGCAGAGGTTGGCACGGCTAGGCAGCGACCCTCTTTAAAAGGGGCGGGGCGATAGCGCACAATGCCGTACAGAAGCAATGAGAAATAGAATCCTGTGCCACCGCCATCAGGAGCTGCACACGTGGGCATAGCAATGGGGAACCTATGTGCCACACACTATTCATTCTGTCAAGGTGTCTCTGCATGCCCCAGTCAGACCGGGCTTTTTAATTCATAGACACAGGCAGGTACAACTCCCTATTGTGAAGTCCCTGTCGACCGACAGCATGGGTGGCTCCTTGGAACCCACCGGCGGTACACAAAAATATCCCATTGCATTGCCCAACACAGCTGAGGTAACGTCAGGTTTATTGCAGGTGGGCTTCGGCCCACACTGCATGCCCCAGTCAGACTGGGGTTCTTTATAAGTAGACACATGTAGGTTAAACTCCGTGTGCACCTACAGCATGGGTGGCTCCCTGGAACCCACCGGTGGTACATAAAAATATCCCATTGCAGTGCCCAACACAGCTGATGTAACGTCAGCTGTAATGCAGGTGGGCTAAAAATTTATTTGATTACACTGTAGGCGAGGGCCCACAAAAATTGCTGTATCAACAGTACTAATGTACATCAGAAAAATTGCCCATGCCCAACCAAGAGGGCAGGTGAAACCCATTAATCGCTTTGGTTAATGTGGCTTAGGTGGTAATTAGGCCTGGAGGCAGCCCAGTTTAACGAAAAATTGGTTCAAGTTAAAGTTTCAACTCTTTTAAGAGCATTGAAACATATAAAAATTGTTTAGAAAAATTAGATGAGTGAGCCTTGTGGCCCTAAGAAAAATTGCCCGTTCAGCGTGATTACGTGAGGTTTCAGGAGGAGGAGCAGGAGGAGGAGGAGGAATATTATACACAGATTGATGAAGCAGAAATGTCCCCGTTTTGGATGGTGAGAGAGAACGTAGCTTCCATCCGCGGGTGCAGCCTACGTATTGCTTAGGTATCGCTGCTGTCCGCTGGTGGAGAAGAGAAGTCTGGGGAAATCCAGGCTTTGTTCATCTTCATCAGTGTTAGCCTGTCGGCACTGTCGGTTGACAGGCGGGTACGCCTATCTGTGATGATTCCCCCAGCCGCACTAAACACCCTCTCCGACAAGACGCTAGCCGCAGGACAAGCAAGCACCTCCAGGGCATACAGCGCTAGTTCAGGCCACGTGTCCAGCTTCGACACCCAGTAGTTGTAGGTGGCAGAGGCGTCACCAAGGACGGTCGTGCGATCGGCTACGTACTCCCTCACCATCCTTTTACAGTGCTCCCGCCGACTCAGCCTTGACTGGGGAGCGGTGACACAGTCTTGCTGGGGAGTCAAATAGCTGTCCAGGCCCTTAAAGACTGTTGCACTGCCTGGGCTGTACATGCTGCTCGATCTCCGCACCTCCCCTGCTACCTGGCCCTCGGAACTGCGCCTTCTGCCACTAGCGCTGTCGGATGGGAATTTTACCATCAGCTTGTCCGCCAGGGTCCTGTGGTATAGCATCACTCTCGAACCCCTTTCCTCTTCGGGAATGAGAGTGGGAAGGTTCTCCTTATAGCGTGGGTCGAGCAGTGTGTACACCCAGTAATCCGTAGTGGCCAGAATGCGTGTAACGCGAGGGTCACGAGAAAGGCATCCTAACATGAAGTCAGCCATGTGTGCCAGGGTACCTGTATGCAACACATGGCTGTCTTCACTAGGAAGATCACTTTCAGGATCCTCCTCCTCCTCCTCCTCCACCTCCTCAGGCCATACACGCTGAAAGGATGACAGGCAAGCAGCATGGGTACCGTCAGCAGTGGGCCAAGCTGTCTCTTCCCCCTCCTCCTCATCCTCCTCATCCTCCTCCTCCTGAACGCGCTGAGATATAGAAAGGAGGGTGCTCTGACTATCCAGCGACATACTGTCTTCCCCCGCCTCCGTTTCCGAGCGCAAAGCATCTGCCTTTATGCTTTGCAGGGAACTTCTCAAGATGCAGAGCAGAGGAATGGTGACGCTAATGATTGCGGCATCGCCGCTCACCACCTGGGTCGACTGCTCAAAGTTTCCAAGGACCTTGCAGATGTCTGCCAACCAGGCCCACTCTTCTGAAAAGAATTGAGGAGGCTGACTCCCACTGCGCCGCCCATGTTGGAGTTGGTATTCCACTATAGCTCTACGCTGCTCATAGAGCCTGGCCAACATGTGGAGCGTAGAGTTCCACCGTGTGGCAACGTCGCACAGCAGTCGGTGCACTGGCAGATTAAAGCGATGTTGCAGGGTGCGCAGGGTGGCAGCGTCCGTGTGGGACTTGCGGAAATGTGCGCAGAGCCGGCGCACCTTTACGAGCAGGTCTGACAAGCGTGGGTAGCTTTTCAGAAAGCGCTGAACCACCAAATTAAAGACGTGGGCCAGGCATGGCACGTGCGTGAGGCTGCCGAGCTGCAGAGCCGCCACCAGGTTACGGCCGTTGTCACACACGACCATGCCCGGTTGGAGGCTCAGCGGCGCAAGCCAACGGTCGGTCTGCTGTGTCAGACCCTGCAGCAGTTCGTGGGCCGTGTGCCTCCTATCTCCTAAGCTGAGTAGTTTCAGCACGGCCTGCTGACGCTTGCCCACCGCTGTGCTGCCACACCGCGCGACACCGACTGCTGGCGACGTCCTGCTGCTGCTGACACATCTAGATTGCGAGACAGAGGTTGAGGAGGAGGAGGAGGAGGAGGGTGCTGTAGTGGAGGAAGCATACACCGCCGAACATACCACCACCGAGCTGGGGCCCGCAATTCTGGGGGTGGGTAGGACGTGAGCGGTCCCAGGCTCTGACTCTGTCCCAGCCTCCACTAAATTCACCCAATGTGCCGTCAGGGAGATGTAGTGGCCCTGCCCGCCTGTGCTTGTCCACGTGTCCGTAGTTAAGTGGACCTTGCCACTAACCGCATTGGTGAGGGCGCGTACAATGTTGCGGGAGACGTGGTCGTGCAGGGCTGGGACGACACATCGAGAAAAGTAGTGGCGACTGGGAACTGAGTAGCGCGGGGCCGCCGCCGCCATCATAGCTTTGAAAGCCTCCGTTTCCACAACCCTATACGGCAGCATCTCAAGGCTGATAAATTTGGCTATGTGGACGGTTAACGATTGAGCATGCGGTTGCGTGGCGGCGTACTTGCGCTTGCGCTCCAACACTTGCGCTAGCGACGGCTGGACTGTGCGGTGCGAGACATTGCTGGATGGGGCCGAGGACAGCGGAGGTGAGGGTGTGGGTGCAGGCCAGGAGACGGTAGTGCCTGTGTCCTGAGAGGGGGGTTGGATCTCAGTGGCAGGTTGGGGCACAGGGGGAGAGGCAGCGGTGCAAACCGGAGGTGGTGAACGGCCTTCGTCCCACCTTGTGGGGTGCTTTGCTTGGCCATCATATGTCTGCGCATGCTGGTGGTGGTGAGGCTGTTGGTGGTGGCTCCCCGGCTGATCTTGGCTCGACAAAGGTTGCACACCACTGTTCGTCGGTCGTCAGGCGTCTCTGTGAAAAACTGCCAGACCTTAGAGCACCTCGACCTCTGCAGGGTGGCATGGCGCGAGGGTGTGCTTTGGGAAACACTTGGTGGATTATTCGGTCTGGCCCTGCCTCTACCCCTGGCCACCGCACTGCCTCTTGCAACCTGCCCTGCTGCTGCCCGTGTCTCCCCCTCTGAAGACCTGTCCTGTGTAGGCGTTGCACACCAGGTGGGGTCAGTCACCTCATCGTCCTGCTGCTCTTCCTCCGAATCCTCTGTGCGCTCCTCCCTCGGACTTACTGCCCTTACTACTACCTCACTGCAAGACAACTGTGTCTCATCGTCATCGTCCTCCTCACCCACAGAAAGTTCTTGAGACAGTTGGCGGAAGTCCCCAGCCTCATCCCCTGGACCCCGGGAACTTTCGAATGGTTGGGCATCAGTGACGATAAACTCCTCTGGTGGGAGAGGAACCACTGCTGCCCAATCTGAGCAGGGGCCCGAGAACAGTTCCTGGGAGTCTTCCCGCTCCTGAGCATGTGTCATTGTAGTGGAGTGAGGAGGCTGGGAGGAAGAAGGAGCAGCAGACAGAGGATTCGGATTTGCAGCAGTGGACGGCGCAGAACTGTGGCTGGACGATAGGTTGCTCGAAGCACTTTCTGCCATCCAGGAAAGGACCTGCTCACACTGCTCATTTTCTAATAAACGTCTCCCGCGTGAACCCATTAATTGGGCGATGAATGTGGGGACGCCAGAAACGTGCCTCTCTCCTAATCGCGCAGCAGTCGGCTGCGACACACCTGGATCAGGAGCTCGGCCTGTGCCCACACCCTCACTTGGCCCTCCGCGTCCTCGGCCACGTCCACGTCCTCTAGGCCTACCCCTACCCCTCAGCATGCTGTATTACCAGTGATTTGATTTCACAGGCAGGAAATAAATTGGCGCAAGCCTACAGGCCAAATATAATTTTTTCCCTTTTGTTTAAAAGGAAAGGCCCACTGCCTCTAGTGAATGAATAATAATAAGTTTAATAACTGTGTTGCGGCCCTGCAAAAGTGTCACAGAACTTTACTGTTGCAGAGTTATTAACTGTGGCAGAGCAGGTATTTCCCAGGCAGGAAAGAAATTGGCGCAAGGCTGCACTCAACCGTAGCTGGTTGCGTCTGATTTTTTTACGTTCTCCACGCAGCACAGACGTACCCAGAGCCCTGACGGCTGTCAGAGGCAGGGCAAATATAATTTTTTCCCTTTTGTTTAAAAGGAAAGGCCCACTGTGCCTATTGAGAATGAATAATAAGTTAAATAACTGTGTTGCGGCCCTGCAAAAGTGTCACAGAACTTTACTGTTGCAGAGTTATTAACTGTGGCAGAGCAGGTATTTCCCAGGCAGGAAAGAAATTGGCGCAAGGCTGCACTCAACCGTAGCTGGTTGCGTCTGATTTTTTTACGTTCTCCACGCAGCACACGTACCCAGAGCCCTGACGGCTGTCAGAGGCAGGGCAAATATAATTTTTTCCCTTTTTTTTAAAAGGAAAGGCCCACTGTGCCTATTCAATGACTAATATAACTGTGTTGCGGCCCTGCAAAAGTGTCACAGAACTTTACTGTTGCAGAGTTATTAACTGTGGCAGAGCAGGTATTTCCCAGGCCGGAAAGAAATTGGCGCAAGGCTGCACTCAACCGTAGCTGGTTGCGTCTGATTTTTTTACGTTCTCCACGCAGCACACACGTATCCAGAGCCCTGACGGCTGTCAGAGGCAGGGCAAATATAATTTTTTCCCTTTTTTTTAAAAGGAAAGGCCCACTGTGCTTATTCAATGACTAATATAACTGTGTTGCGGCCCTGCAAAAGTGTCACAGAACTTTACTGTTGCAGAGTTATTAACTGTGGCAAAGCAGGTATTTCCCAGGCAGGAAAGAAATTGGTGCAAGGCTGCACTCAACCGTAGCTGGTTGCGTCTGATTTTTTTACGTTCTCCACGCAGCACACACGTACACAGAGCCCTTAGGACTGACAGAGGCAGGGCAAATATAATTTTTTCCCTTTTGTTTAAAAGGAAAGGCCCACTGTGCCTATTCAATGACTAATAACTGTGTTGTGGCCCTGCCTACACAATTCTGTGCCTGTAGTATCAATGCAGGGTGCAATGCTCTGCACCGCCGATTTTGAGAAAAAAAAAAAAAGGAACACAACTAACAGCAGCCAGCATAGTACTGCAGACGGTTAAATGTGGCCCTAGAAAGGACCGTTGAGGTTCTTGAAGGCTACACTCACTCCTAACACTCTCCCCGCCTAAGCACCACTTCTGTCCCTAATGCTGGGTGCAATGCTCTGCACTGCCGATTTTGAGAAAAAAAAAAATTTTCTCCTCTGCTAACAGCAGCCTGCACACACGTAGATGTGGCCCTAAGAAGGACCGTTGGGGTTGTTGAAGCCTACACTCACTACAAACACTCTCCCTACAGCAACTCCAATAGAACAGCACTGTCCCTCAGCTAACTCACAAGGCATGTGTGGCGAGCCGCGGGAGGGGCCGACTTTTATACTCGGGTGACATCTGATCGCCCCAGCCACTCACAGCAGGGGGGTGGTATAGGGCTTGAACGTCACAGGGGGAAGTTGTAATGCCTTCCCTGTCTTTCAATTGGCCAGAAAAGCGCGCTAACGTCTCAGAGAGGAAACTGAAAGTAACCAGAACACCGCGTGGTGCTCGTTACGAGTAACGAGCATCCCGAACACGCTAATATTCGCCCGAGCATCAAGCTCGGACGAGTACGTTCGCTCATCTCTAGTCTCCTCCCTTTCGGTTTCATCCCATTGCTTCTAGTCTTTCCTTGTGCAAATGAGAATAGGGCTGATCCCTCTGCACTGTGACAGCCCTTCAGATATTTGTAGACAGCTATTACGTCTCCTCTTAGCTTTTTGTTTTGCAAGCTAAACATTCCCAGATCCTTTAACTGTTCCTCATAGGACATGATTTTCAGACCACTCACCATTTTGGTTACTCTTCTCTGAACTTGCTCCTGTTTTTCTTTTTTTTAAAATTCTGGGTGCCCACAATGGGCACAGTATTCCAGATGAGGTCTGACTAAGGAAGAGTAGAGGGGGATAATAAGCTCACGTGATCTAGACTCTATGCTTCTCTTAATACATCCCAGAATTGTATTTGGCTTTTTTTTGCTGCTGCATTATGCTATTGACTCATGTTCAGACTATGGTCTATTAGTATACCCAAGTCTTTTTCACATGTGCTGCTTAGTCCAATTCCTCCTGCAGCGTTCAAGGAGCCGGTCCACAGGCGAGGAGATGGGGGGGTAGAGTTAGGCCGTGTCAAGGAGCTCTACCATCTCCTCCCTTGGGGGTTGCATGAGACCCGTTCAAGTTACCGCTGGGGAAAGTTTCATGGGGGTAACCCAAAATGTAGATTATTTTAAGAGTCCTGTCATTTGTGACGCCACCGTTCCTTCCTCCGCGGTGATATCAGATGATGAAATAAGTGATCTACATACAGGGAAACGTTTAAGGAGCAAATTCGGGAATGGTCGGCAGTGCTCGTTTACTTGAGACATTATTCACCGTCCAAAAACAGTAGATACACACGCCCGCAGAGAATGGTGTATAACACAAGAGAGGAAATCACAGGATCACAGAAAAATCCACAGTCCAAAGTTATCTGTGGGATTCTGTTCCTAGTCATTCATGTCTATCACAGTCACTCTTCTTCACTCTCTAGCTCTCTACCTGTCAGCACTCACAAGTGGACACAAAATTCACTCAGTGCTGCTTGGTGGTTCCACTGTCTCTCTTCACTCATAGTGTATTAGGGGTAACACTGGCATCTCCCGGGTAAAGTAGGCCCAGGGAAGGCTGGTGGATATCTTCCATTCCGGCCCACACAGAACAGATGGTGTCTGTGTGGCTCACTTGCAGAACTCCATACGCTCCTCTCTCTTGCAAGACTAGAAGAGACTCCTTGCAAAACACCTTGCAAACATATATACATAGCACAATCACATGCCAAACAATGAGATACATTTTCCAGGCATCTCACATACCAGATAGTCAACCCACTCAGTGCTGCAGCTATGCAATACACATCATATTTATGCAACATATAAGACACTTACAACACATAGGCACAAGACAAATGCATGCATGCATCATGGAGGGGCCCTCTTAACTCCCAAACTGTAGGTGCTTTTATTCATTTTTTGCCCAGATGTAGGACCTTGCATTCCTACTCATTAAATACCATTCTGTTAGTAGTTTCCCACTGTTCAAGCTTTTCTAGATCTTTTCGAATCCTTACTCTTTTCTATCCCTCCTAGCTTTGCGTCATCTGCAAATTTGATGTTTCCAATCTATGGTACCCAAGTGGTACCCCACTTGACACATTCATCTAATTGGATGTGCAGCTATTTATGACCACTCTCTTAGTATGATCACTCAGCCAGTGGTGAATCCACCTAACAGTTGCCTTGTCAATCATATATTTGGTCATGTTATCAATAAAGATGATATAAGATACTTTGTCAAATGCATCACTAAAGTCAAGATATACTATATCCACCGCATTTCCCCAATCAACCCAGTCGGTGATTCTGTCATAGAAGGAAATTAGATTTGTCTGGCATGACTTGTTTGTTACAAATCCATACTGGCTTTGTTTAATTACTCCATTCTCATCTAAGTACTTGCACATATGCTGTTTAATAATTTCCTCAAACATCTTACCCAGTATAGAAGTCAGGCTCACAGGCATGTAGTTTACTGGATCGACCTTCCTCCCTTCTTTGAAGACTTACTTCATTTGAAGGAGATATTGGGGTGTTCCTAAAAAGAGCGAAGGATTAAGTTTCTTCATTATCATCCCCTTTTTATCTAAAATTGAAGAATAGCATAATCATTGCCTCCTAAAGTCCCAGCCACTCGTACTTCCTCAACCATTTTCTCTCTACCACTTGTTTCAGGCTGATGGTCTGGTTCGTATGTGGCACAGACCCCTGGAAGCAATGGACCTCAGTTGTCAAGAAGTGGTTGCACATGTATTCCTAGACTATTGCGGCAGAATATGTCTCCCTCAATTAAGATGTGGTTTAGAATGGTTAGAGAGATAATGGAGATGGAGGATTTGACAGCTTCAGTAAAAGGCGCACAAGATAAATATCAGAAAACATGATTTTATTAATCAAATTTCAGGATATTTGGAATTCCGTAACATATACAGCTCATAAGACCACTACACAGTGGAAATAGGCCTTTATAATAGTTCAGAAAGTGATGCCACGGTACGCCAAGGTCTTGCCAAATAATACAAATGCAAGACTATGCATTATGATGTACTCTTCCTCATTTCTTTTCCTTTCCTTTTTAGATTGTGTTTTTTAAAAAATTTTTATTGCTTGTTTTTTCCATCTTATGATGTTCTAATGTTACGCCACAGTCAGGGCTGCAATATTAGGGGGTTACCATTCACTATCAAGAGATTAGAGAAATAGAGAGGGTACATGGAGGGTGGGATGGGTCGGAGATTGACCTTTAGTGAGGGTCTTCTTCCCTCTTTATGGGGGTTGCCAAATTCGGGACCGAGCATAATTGCAGTTCGCACTTGCAATACCATAGGTAGTACCTGAATGGGCCCACCTCCAGGGGTTTATTGTATGTGCTTCAAGGTTTAGCACTTTGTCTGAATTTATTTGGGGAATTTTGTAGCACTTCCTGGGTTGCAGGTTGTCAATTTCTTTGTATTACTTAACAGTGATTTGACTTTGTTTTTGAAAAATAGAAAACTTAAAAATAAAAGAATTTATAAAAAAAGAAGTGGTTGCATACTGGTGTGGGGTGTAGTCTCATGGCATGGGTTGGGTCCACTGATCCATTGAACAGTTCCCGCTACGTTTCACTGCTTGGTGACTATTTGCAGGTCTTTATGGATCTCATGAAGCCCCGCGATGATAGGATATTTCAGCAGGATAATGCATCATGCCATGAGGCTTAAGTTGTCCAGAATTGGTTTGAGGAGCACTCGTGAGAGTTCCTATGAATGGAAAGGCCTGCATGTTTACCCATCATGAGCCCAATGGAGCATGTATGTGAAGTATAAATCCATTCACACCTGAGATCATGCACATACAAATATCGTGGAGCTGTAGGTGGCTATCCAGATGGCATTGCTCAAGATCCTTCTAGACATCGGCTGTCCACTTGTGGAATCAATGCCACGTTAAGTCGCTGCACTTTGTCGGGACAGAGGGTGTCCTATATAATAATAGTTCCTATCCTATGACTTTTGGCATATCAGTAAGACTCCAAAAGTATACCTTTAACACAAGTTAGAAACTGGATACTCCAGGATAAAGTTCAAGATATTTGTTCAAGTTGGGTTAAAAACAATGAAAATGGCTAGTAGACCCCAGGTTCGTGAGTGCACATGCATGGACCTGGGTTTGCTAGCCATTTGCATTGTTTATAAATAGAGATGAGCGAACACCAAAATGTTCGGGTGTTCGTTATTCGGAACGAACTTCCCGCGATGTTCGAGGGTTCGTTTCGAACAACGAACCCCATTGAAGTCAATGGGCGACCAGAGCATTTTTGTATTTCGCCGATGCTCGCTAAGGTTTTCATGTGTGAAAATCTGGGCAATTCAAGAAAGTGATGGGAATGACACAGAAACGGATAGGGCAGGCGAGGGGCTACATGTTGGGCTGCATCTCAAGTTCACAGGTCCCACTATTAAGCCACAATACCGGCAAGAGTGCCCCCCCCCCCTCCCAACAACTTTTACTTCTGAAAAGCCCTCATTAGCATGGCATACCTTTGCTAAGCACCACACTACCTACAACAAAGCACAATCACTGCCTGGATGACACTCCGCTGCCACTTCTCCTGGGTTACATGCTGACCAACTGCCCCCCCCCCCCCCCCACAGCGCACACCAAAGTGTCCCTGCGCAGCCTTCAGCTGCCCTCATGCCACGCCACACTCATGTCTATTTAGAAGTGCGTCTGCCATGAGGAGGAACCGCAGGCACACACTGCAGAGGGTTGGCATGGCTAGGCAGCGACCCTCTTTAAAAGGGACGGGGCGATAGCCCACAATGCTGTACAGAAGCAATGAGAAATAGAATCCTGTGCCACCGCCATCAGGAGCTGCACACGTAGGCATAGCAATGGGGAACCTATGTGCCACACACTATTCATTCTGTCAAGGTGTCTCTGCATGCCCCAGTCAGACTGGTAATATGCACCTTTACAGTAACCGCGTTGGTGGTAATGTGGTGGTGACTGCGGACCTAGTAGCACGGTTGTATTTTGTTGGTTTTCGGAATGCGGCCAGGATTAAGTGGGCCGTGGCGGGGGGATGGTGTGGGGGCTCTCTTGTTGTGTCGGTAAAGGTGAAATTCTTGGACTGCCACCAGACGAACCAATGCAAAGACATTTGCCAAGAATGTTTTCCCTGTTGGAGGAGGAGGGGGATGTTTTTGAGGCACTACGTGTCCTCTCCACGTGTCCGTGGTTATATGCACCTTTACAGTAACCGCGTTGGTGGGAAATGGCCTCGCCGCCATCATGTCTTTGGGAAGCCTCTGTTTCCACACCCCAGAGACATACCATTAGCAGCGGTATAGGCCAAGCCCAGAATTCGTAACATTTCAGCCGTAGCATTAGGACAGGCCCCACTAACATATCACTAGCAGCATTATAGGAGGAGCGCAGTCTTCGTTCCATGTCAGCAATAGTAGCACTCAAGACAGGCCCCAGTAACAATTCCGAAGCAGCAGTATAGCGGGAGCGCAGTCTTTGTTCCATGTCAGCAATAGTAGCACTCAAGACAGGCCCCAGTAACAATTCCAAAGCAGCAGTATAGCGGGAGCGCAGTCTTCGTTCCATGTCAGTAGCCTTAGTATAGCCAAGGCCCAAGTTACATTTATGTAGCTAAAGTGTAGGCCAACCCCACACACCTTTCTGTACCATGAGTGCAGGCGAAGAACATACAAATTGCTATGATTACACTGTAGGTGAGGGCCCCAAAAATTTGGTGTACCAACAGTACTAATGTACCTCAGTAAAAATTGGCCATGCCCAACCAAGATGGCAGGTGAATCGCTTTGGTTAATGTGGCTTAAGTGGTAACTAGGCCTGGAGGCAGCCCAGTGTAACGAAAAATTGGTTCAAGTTAAAGTTCCAACGCTTTTAAGCGCATTGAAACTTATAAAAATTGTTCAGAAAAATTATTTGAGCGAGCCTTGTGGCCCTAAGAAAAATTGCCCGTTCAGCGTGATTACGTGAGGTTTCAGGAGGAGGAGCAGGAGGAGGAGGAGGAATATTAGACACAGATTGATGAAGCAGAAATGTCCCCGTTTTGGATGGTGAGAGAGAACGTAGCTTCCATCCGCGGGTGCAGCCTACGTATTGCTTACGTATCGCTGCTGTCCGCTGGTGGAGAACAGAAGTCTGGGGAAATCCAGGCTTTGTTCATCTTGATGAGTGTTAGCCTGTCGGCACTGTCGGTTGACAAGCGGCTACGCTTATCTGTGATGATTCCCCCAGCCGCACTAAACACCCTCTCCGACAAGACGCTAGCCGCAGGACAAGCAAGCACCTCCAGGGCATACAGCGCTAGTTCAGGCCACGTGTCCAGCTTCGACACCCAGTAGTTGTAGGTGGCAGAGGCGTCACGGAGGACGGTCGTGCGATCCGCTACGTACTCCCTCCCCATCCTTTTACAGTGCTCCCGCCGACTCAGCCTTGACTGGGGAGCGGTGACACAGTCTTGGTGGGGAGCCATAAAGCTGTCCAGGCCCTTAAAGACTGTTGCACTGCCTGGAATGTACATGCTGCTCGATCTACGCACATCCCCTGCTACCTTGCCCTCGGTACTGCGCCTTCTGCCACTAGCGCTGTCGGCTGGGAATTTTACCATCAGCTTGTCCGCAAGGGTCCTGTGGTATAGCAACACTCGCGAACCCCTTTCCTCTTCGGGAATGAGAGTGGGCAGGTTCTCCTTATACCGTGGATCGAGCAGTGTGTACACCCAGTAATCCGTCGTGGCCAGAATGCGTGCAACGCGAGGGTCACGAGAAAGGCATACTAACATGAAGTCAGCTATGTGTGCCAGGGTACCTGTACGCAACACATGGCTGTCTTCACTAGGAAGATCACTTTCAGGATCCTCCTCCTCCTCCTCCTCCTCCTCCTCCTCCTCCTCCTCAGGCCATACACGCTGAAAGGATGACAGGCAATCAGCCGGTGTACCGTCAGCAGCGGGCCAAGCTGTCTCTTCCCCCTCCTCCTCATCCTCCTCATGCTCCTCCTCCTCCTGTACGCGCTGAGAAATAGACAGGAGGGTGCCCTGACTATCCAGCGGCATACTGTCTTCCCCTGCCCCCGTTTCCGAGCGCAAAGCAGCTGCCTTTATGGTTTGCAGGGAATTTCTCAAGATGCATAGCAGAGGAATGGTGACGCTAATGATTGTAGCATCGCCGCTCACCACCTGGGTAGACTCCTCAAAATTACCAAGGACATGGCAGATGTCTGCCAACCAGGCCCACTCTTCTGAAAGGAATTGAGGAGGCTGACTCCCACTGCGCCGCCCATGTTGGAGTTGGTATTCGACTATAGCTCTACGCTGTTCATAGAGCCTGGCCAACATGTGGAGCGTAGAGTTCCACCGTGTGGGCACGTCGCACAGCAGTCGGTGCACTGGCAGCTTAAAGTGATATTGCAGGGTGCGCAGGGTGGCAGCGTCCGTGTGGGACTTGCGGAAATGTGCGCAGAGCCGGTGCGCCTTTACGAGCAGGTCTGACAAGCGTGGGTAGCTTTTCAGAAAGCGCTGAACCACCAAATTAAAGACGTGGGCCAGGCATGGCACGTGTGTGAGGCTGCCGAGCTGCAGAGCCGCCACCAGGTTACGGCCGTTGTCACACACGACCATGCCCGGTTGGAGGCTCAGCGGCGCAAGCCAGCGGTCGGTCTGCTGTGTCAGACCCTGCAGCAGTTCGTGGGCCGTGTGCCTCTTATCGCCTAAGCTGAGTAGTTTCAGCACGGCCTGCTGACGCTTGCCCACCGCTGTGCTGCCACACCGCGCGACACCGACTGCTGGCGACATGCTGCTGCTAACACATCTTGATTGCGAGACAGAGGAGGAGGAGGAGGAGGGTGCTTTAGTGGAGGAAGCATACACCTCCGCAGATACCACCACCGAGCTGGGGCCCGCAATTCTGGGGGTGGGTAGGACGTGAGCGGTCCCGTGCTCTGACTCTGTCCCAGCCTCCACTAAATTCACCCAATGTGCCGTCAGGGAGATGTAGTGGCCCTGCCCGCCTGTGCTTGTCCACGTGTCCGTAGTTAAGTGGACCGTGGCAGTAACCGCGTTGGTGAGGGCGCATACAATGTTGCGGGAGACGTGGTCGTGCAGGGCTGGGACGGCATATCGGGAAAAGTAGTGGCGACTGGGAACTGAGTAGCGCGGGGCCGCCGCCTCCATGATACTTTTGAAGGACTCCGTTTCCACAACCCTATACGGCAGCATCTCAAGGCTGATGAATTTTGCTATGCGGACGGTTAACGTTTGAGCGTGCGGGTGCGTGGCGGCGTACTTGCGCTTGCGCTCCAACACTTGCGCAAGCGACGGCTGGACGGTGCGCTGAACTACACTGCTGGATGGGGCCGAGGACAGCGGAGGTGAGGGTGTGGGTGCAGGCCAGGAGGCGGTAGTGCCTGTGTCCTGAGAGGGGGGTTGCATCTCAGGGGCAGGTTGGGGCACAGGGGGAGAGGCAGGGGTGCAAACCGGAGGCGCTGAACGGCCTTCGTTCCACCTTGTGGGGTGCTTGGCCATCATATGTCTGCGCATGGTGGTGGTGGTGAGGCTGTTGGTGTTGGCTCCCCGGCTGAGCTTTGCGCGACAAAGGTTGCACACCACTGTTCGTCGGTCGTCAGGCGTCTCTGTGAAAAACTGCCAGACCTTAGAGCACCTCGGCCTCTGCAGGGTGGCATGGCGCGAGGGGGCGCTTTGGGAAACAGTTGGTGGATTATTCGGTCTGGCCCTGCCTCTACCCCTGGCCACCGCACTGCCTCTTGCAACCTGCCCTGCTGATGCCCTTGACTCCCCCTCTGAAGACCTGTCCTCCTGAGTAAGCGTTGCACACCAGGTGGGGTCAGTCACCTCATCGTCCTGCTGCTCTTCCTCCGAATCCTCCGTGCGCTGCTCCCTCGGACTTACTGCCCTTACTACTACCTCACTGCAAGACAACTGTGTCTGATCGTCATCGTCCTCCTCACCCACAGAAAGTTGTTGAGACAGTTGGCGGAAGTCCCCAGCCTCTTCCCCCGGACCCCGGGAACTTTCGAATGGTTGGGCATCAGTGACGATAAACTCCTCTGGTGGGAGAGGAACCGCTGCTGCCCAATCTAAGCAGGGGCCCGAGAACAGTTCCTGGGAGTGTTCCCGCTCCTGAGCAGGTGTCACTCAGTGGAGTGAGGAGGCTGGGAGGAAGGAGGAGCAGCAGACAGAGGATTCGGATTTGCAGCAGTGGATGGCGCAGAACTGCGTGTTGACGATAGGTTGCTCGAAGCACTTTCTGCCATCCAGGACAGGACCTGCTCATACTGCTCATTTTCTAATAACCGTCTCCCGCGTGGACCCATTAATTGGGCGATGAATGTGGGGACGCCAGAAACGTGCCTCTCTCCTAATCGCGCAGCAGTCGGCTGCGACACACCTGGATCAGGAGCTCGGCCTGTGCCCACACCCTGACTTGGCCCTCCGCGTCCTCGGCCGCGTCCACGTCCTCTAGGCCTACCCCTACCCCTCAGCATGCTGTATTACCAGTGATTTGATTTCACAGGCAGGAAAGAAATTGGCGCAAGACTGCAGGCCAAATAAATTTTTTTCCCTTTTTTGAAAACGAAAGGCCCCACTGCCTCTAGTGAATGTATTATCTAAGTTTAAAGGAGATGTCCCGAGGCAGCAAGTGGGGTTATACACTTCTGTATGGCCATAATAATGCACTTTGTAATATACATTGTGCATTAATTATGAGCCATACAGAAGTTATAAAAAGTTTTATACTTACCTGCTCCGTTGCTAGCGTCCTCGTCTCCATGGTGCCGACTAATTTTCGGCCTCCGATGGCCAAATTAGCCGCGCTTGCGCAGTCCGGGTCTTCTGTAGTCTTCTATGGAGCCGCTCGTGCCAGAGAGCGGCTCCGTGTAGCTCCGCCCCGTCACGTGCCGATTCCAGCCAATCAGGAGGCTGGAATCGGCAGTGGACCGCACAGAAGAGCTGCGGTCCACGAAGACAGAGGATCCCGGCGGCCATCTTCAGCAGGTGAGTATGAAGACGCCGGACCGCCGGGATTCAGGTAAGCGCTGTGCGGGTGGGTTTTTTAACCCCTGCATCGGGGTTGTCTCGCGCCGAACGGGGGGGGGGGGTTTAAAAAAAAAAAAACCCGTTTCGGCGCGGGACATCTCCTTTAATAACTGTGCAGTGTCCCTGCTAATGTGTCACAGAACGTGAGGGTAGCAGAGTTATTAACTGTGGCAGAGCAGGTATTTTTTTTCCCAATTAAGGAAAGCAAATGGCAAAGCCAGGAGTAAAACGTAGCTGGGTGCGTCTGATTTTTAAAGGTTGCACACGCAGCCGACACGTGTCCACCGCCCTTAGGACGGACAGAGGCAGGACAAATAGAATTATTTTCCGTTTTTTTCCACCAAAAGGCAGCACTGCGTATATTGAATGAACATGAGAAGTTTAATAACTGTGCTGTGTCCCTGCTAATGTGTCACAGAACGTGAGGGTAGCAGAGTTATTAACTGCGGCAGAGCAGGTATTTTTTTTCCCAATTAAGGAAAGCAAATGGCAAAGCCAGGAGTAAAACGTAGCTGGGTGCGTCTGATTTTTAAAGGTTGCACACGCAGCCGACACGTGTCCACCGCCCTTAGGACGGACAGAGGCAGGACAAATAGAATTATTTTCACTTGTTTTACAAGCAAAAGGCAGCACTGCGTATATTCAATGAACATGAGAAGTTTAATAACTGTGCTGTGGCCCTGCCTATACAATTCTTTCCCTGCAGTATCAATGGAGGGTGCAATGCTCTGCAGAGGCGATTTTGAGAAGCAAAAAAAAATGCAGCACAGCTAACAGCAGCCTGGACAGTACTGCACACGGTTAAATATGGCCCTAGAAAGGACCGTTGAGGTTCTTGAAGGCTACACTCACTCCTAACACTCTCCCTGCCTATGCAGCACTTCTGTCCCTAATGCCGGGTGCAACGCTCTGCAGAGACGATTTTGAGAAAAAAAAAATTGCCACTGCTAACAGCAGCCAACACACAGCTATCAGTGGCCCTAATAAGGACCTTTGGGGGGTCTTGAAGCCTACACTAACTACCAATTCTTTCCCTACAGCAGCTCCGGTACAAACAGCACTGTCCCTCATCTAACTCACACGGCATCTGAGGCGAACCGCGGGAGGGGCCGACTTTTATGTTCGGGTGACACCTGATCTTCCCAGCCACTCACAGCAGGGGGGTGGTATAGGGCTTGAACGTCACAGGGGGAAGTTGTAATGCCTTCCCTGTCTTTCAATTGGCCAGAAAAGCGCGCTAACGTCTCAGGGAAGGAAGTGAAAGTAACCAGAACACCGCATGGTGTTCGTTACGAATAACGAACATCCCGAACACCCTAATATTCGCACGAATATCAAGCTCGGAAGAACACGTTCGCTCATCTCTATTTATAATCCTTCTTTAATAAAATTCTTGGATATTCCAGATGCAGAATAAAAGCCAGTTTCAGAGTTGCTACTTCCGCTGGCTTCAGCAAGAAGTGTATGAACAAGGGCTGATGGTGTAATGAGGTGATCACAGGTGAGAGGGACACTTATTCGCATCCACAACAGTTATGCCTAACACCAACCAGTATGGACGACAGTCATGAATAATATACTGTCAGGGTAATTTCTGCGTACATCACCAATCAGGCCCACCCCACTTGCCCCGCTGCCGGCGGTAAAGAAGAAAACACCACACAGAGGTCTGGTATAGTTCCTCACACGGGGACATGACTGCGCTGCGCCTCTTTATTACAGATTACATGAGATCTTATACCCTTTGGTCTCATCACCAGGAATGGGTGATGGGCTCATTGGCTAAAATTCACAGCATAACCATATATGGGAAGTCCGGATTTCCAGCCTGAGACAGTGAAAGTTATGTACGTAGTTGAACAGTCGTTATCTTGCTACGGCGCCTCTGGAAAAACAGCCAAGTACACGCGGCCTTCGTGTCTGGTTATTCCTTGTGTTCAAGATACATTTTGTCTTCGCCTTGCAAGGCCTCTTGGCATATCTGATATAAGGCGAAGTATTAAGTTTTTCATAGAGTTAGTACATATAAGAATAAAGTTAGTATATATATAAAAAGAAAGGCACATAACTATATCTATATAAATGTATATATTCCAGTGTTTTCTACCTACAAGGATATATATGTATCCTTCTCAATACCAGAGCGTATTGGTTTATTCATTATTTTACTTCTTGAATAGACGCGCTCAGATATATAAATACGTAAATGGGAATTTATACCATTATGTTATGCAGCAGAAAACAAGTGCTTTTGTAACATTACAGGAGCAGTCCCATTAAAATAATAATGTATCACCGGTCCACAGAACTGAAGGTAAGTATCTAATTTGTGGAGTACTACTAACACCCACAATGTTCACGAGCATGGAAAAGCGCAGTGCAAATGGCTCCTTTTAAATAGGAAGTCATTCCTGCTACCACAGTACTGCTCTGTGGGTTTTTCCATTTGATGGTTGGTCAGACTTTAACCCCTTCCTGCTACATGACGTACCGGTACGTCATGGAGCGGCGGGATATGTATGAAGAGAGGTTGCATGGCAACCTCTCTTCATACAGTGCGGGTGTCAGCTGTTTATAACAGCTGACATCAGCGGGCAATAACTGCGATCGGCCGCGCGGCCGAATCGGCGCTATTAACCATTTAAATGCCGCTGTCAATTCTGACAGCGGCATTTAAATTCCCCGAAGCGGTGAGATCGGGGGAGCCATGCAGGTGTAATGGCAGCCAGGGCCTAGCTATAGCATTACGTCATACTGCAGGAGCGATCAAAGCATCGCATGTTAAAGCTTCCCAGGGGGACTTTAAAGTAATGTAAAAAAAAAATCAATAAGGTTTTTTTTAATTAAAAAAAAAAAAAAAAAGTTGTAAAAGTTTAAATCACCCCCCTTTTGCCATATATATTATTAAAAAATCTAAATCATACAATAAAAATATGTATTTGGTATCGCCGCGTCCGTAGAAGTCCAAACTATCAAAGTAGCACATTATTTTTCCGGCACGGTGAACATCGTCCAAAAAATAAAAAATAAAAAATGTCAGAAATGCACTTTTTTCGTTACTCTATCTCCCAGAATAAACGCAATAAAAAGGGATCAAAAAGTCAGATGTATTCCAAATTGGTACTCTCAGAAACTACAGAACATCCCGCAAAAAAATGAGCCCTTGCTCAACTACGTCGACGGAAAAATAAAAAAGTTATTGCGCGCACAAAATGACCGCAGAAAATAATTGAAAAAAATTAAATGTCTTTGAAAAAAAAAAAAAGAGTATAGTAAAAAAAAAAACTATACAAGTTTGATATCGTAGTAATCGTACCGACCCATAGAATAAAGTTATCATGTCACTTTCGTTGCTGTTTGTGCACCAAAGAAACAAAACATACTTAAAAAAGCGAAATGTCGCTTTTTTCATTTTACTCCACTTAGAATTTTTTAAATGTTTTCCAGTACATTATATGGTACTTTAAATATCACCATTGAAAAATACAACTTATCCCGCAAAAAACAAGCGACGTCGATGGATAAATAAAGGAGTTACGATTTTTTTGAAGGGGGAGGGGGAACGAAAATGGAAAAAGAAAAAGGGGCTCCGTCATTAAGGGGTTAATTAGCCAGATATGATATGGAAAGACAAAACCTGCGAATCTCACAAGGGTGATATAAGTTCTTGAGAACAATTAAACCTAACTACCTTACCCAACTTGTATGGGAGCCTGCTAGATGGAGGGACACTCTGGATTTATTATTAACTAACAAACCGGACAGAATCACGGCGGTGCAAGTTAAAGGACCCCTTGGAAATAGTGACCACAATATAGTTAATTTCCAGTTTTCATTCAATAGGAAGCCTTATTATGGAGCGACAAAAAAACTAAACTTTAGTAAAGCAAAATTTGATCAGCTCAGAACTACTATCGGTAACATTAATTGGGACTTTGTCCTTAAAAGTAATAGTACGGATAACAAATGGGAGAAGTTTAAAAACATCCTAAATACCTCATGTGAGCAGTTCATCCCCTTTAAAAATAAAAAAAATACAAATAAAAGGAAACCAATGTGGTGCGACAAGACTGTAAGAGAGGAAATAAGCAGAAAAAAGAAAGCATTTAAATTATTAAAACAAGAAGGCAGTGAGAAAACATACAGGAAGAAAACAAATTGTGTAAGGAAAAGGTGAAAACTGCAATGAAGGAGGCAGAAAGACTGATTGCCAAAGAGAGCAAAAATAACTCCAAACTATTTTTCAATTATATGAATGGGAAAAGGATTTGCACTGAAAGCAGTGGCCCTTTTACAAATAATGCAGGAGAAATCATAGAAGATGAAGGGAAAGGCAAAGCTATTAAATAGTTTTTCTCAAGTGTATTCACGAAGGAAAAAGAAATGTCGCATGAGATGCAGGGGCATAAAATGAACCTCCCACAAAATAGAGATGGTTAAAAAAGATTAAAATCGACAAATCGGCAGGCCCAGATGGAATACACCCAAAGGTTCTAAGGGTACTAAGTAACATGATAGACCGCTATTTCTTATATTTGGGGACACTATTGAAACCATGGTTGTACCACTGGATTGGCGTATTGCCAATGTGATTCCAATATACAAAAAGGGGTCAAGAAGGTAGCCTGGTAACTACAGGCCAGTAAGTCTCACTTCAATAATTGGAAAAATATTCAAGGGATTTCTGAGAGATGTCATCCTGGAACACCTCAAGGAAAACAACAGAATAACTCCTCATCATCATGGGTTCATGAGGAGTTGATCATGTCAGACCAATTTGATTAGCTTCTACAATGAAGTAAGTTCTAGGCTGGACCTGGGAGACTCTATTGATCTTGTACATATATCTGCATCTTTCTAAAGCATTTGACACCTTGCTGAATAAAAGACTGATATATAAAATGAAGCAGCTCACACTGGGCAAAAATGTGTGTAGTTGGGTAAAGAACTGGCTCTGAGATAGAAATCAGAGGGTGATAATAAATGGATCATACTCTAATTGGGCCACCATTGCTAGTGGGGTGCCACAGGATTCAGTATTAGGACCCATTCTGTTCAATATATTTATCAACGACCTGATAGAGGGGCTGCACAGTAAAATATCAATATTTGCATACTATACAAAATTATACAAAGTGATTAATACAAAGAAGGACATGTACAGCTGCAAATGGACACAGATAGGAATATACTGCATATATAATAGTCTGGGGGAGCAGAATTTATCTTGTCATAATTTGCCAAGTTCCAGTCTATTTAGTGCAAGCTAATTCCTCCATAGATCCATCTCAGGTTACTTAATGGAGAGTACTGATGCAATGTGCGAGGAGAGAGCCCAAAGCCAAGGAAATGGTGGGGATAGAGTTGTCACTTGTCAAAGTGGTTCTACCATCTCCTCCCCTGTAAGGGTAGCACAGGACCCGTCCACGTTACTACTATGGGGAGGTAACAGAAAACCGCAGTGTGGTTTTAACTTATAGATAATTGTCACGGGTGACGCCACCATTCCTTTCTATTTGGTGAATCCAGATGATGGAATAACAGTCCAAACACACAGGCAGTAGCTTGAAACAAAGTCGGGAATGGACAGCAGTGTTACTTTACTTATAAATCCAAACAGAGCAGTTCAACAGGTACATAGGCCAAAACAAGTCACTGGTGCAGACACAGTTGATGGTGCGACAGGGAGGAAATCACAGGATGAATATCGGGCCCAAAGTCTCAGTTATCTGTGTGACTCCGCTCCTGGCCCAAACTCCTTTTCTCTCTCTTCCAACTCTCTATCCAGCACTCACTCTCAAAGGCAGCACTCAACGCTGCATGGCGATCTCCTCTCATCCACTCATTCTGTAGAGCTCCTGACAGTAGGAGTCCCAGGGTAACGTCAAGGCCATGGTTCAGCCTTCTCCACTAGACGCAATGGGATGAAACTGAAAGGGAGGAGACACAAATTAGATATTAGAAAAAACTTTCTGACAGTGAGGGTGATCAATGAGTGGAACAGGTTACCACGGGAGGTGGTGAAATATTCTTCAATGGAAGTGTTCAAACAAAGGCTGGACAAATATCTGTCTAGGATGATTCAGTAAATCCTGCACTGAGCATGGGGTTGGATTTGATGACCCTGGCGGTCCCTTCCAACTCTACCATTCTTTGATTCTATGATTGTTCCATTCACAGACCATGGGGGTTCAAATAACACTAGGTCCTGCCAGCTCCTCTTGCAATCTCCAACACTGACTCTCTTTTGCAAACCGCAAACATTAATATGAAGCATGGTCACATGACTTCCAAACTCACAACACAAAACGATACATTTTCAGACAGGACGGGACATACCAGACAGTAAGGCCGGCTTCACACGAGCGTGAGGGGCTCCGCTGCAGAATATTCCGCAGTGAAGCCCGTCACGGCGCCCCCCCAGAGACCCCATACTTACCAGCGGAAGATAGCGTGAAGACGCTTCCCCGCCCACCGCCGTCGCGTCATGTGACACGCCCACCGCGTCACATGACGCGGCCGGCCGTGTCACGGGACGCGCCTGCCGCGTCATATGACGCGGCGGCGGTAGGTGGGGAAGCGTTTTTGCACGCTATCTCCCGCTGGTTACATCGGGAGATAGCGTGAACGGACGGCTTCCATTGACTGCAATGGAAGCCGTCAGTGCGTACACCCGCGGCAAATAGAGCATGCTGCAGGTGAGGACGGGAGATTTCACGGTGCGTAATTCCGCGGTGGAATTACGCATCGTGAGCATTGTGCTATTAGGTTTAATAGAGCCTAATAGCAGGGGGCAACGCAGCGGATTTTTGCCGCGAATTTACGCGGCGTAAATCCGTTTGTGGGAAGGAGGCCTAACCCTTTCAATCATGCAGAGATGCAATTCTTAGTTTTGCAGACGCACTCCTCATTCAAAGACTGTATACAGGGCAAAGTACAAAACAGTACTTTGGCAGAAAAAAATCAGAGATGGGGACGCAGCACTAAACCAGCACTGCATTCTCTTTATTCTCAAGAACGGTATGTAAAAAGAACTCATCGCCCACGTTAACCTAAACAGTCGCCGTATCCGAAAACAGCCTAGTCATTAAAAGGTTAAAAATGTAATTTAACATGGAAAAGAAATTCAAATTTCTTAAAGTAGAAGTACTCCATCCTCACCTCTTGGGCGGGGTCTCTGATAAACTAACATGATAGGGTCGGAGTCCAGTAAAATTTGACACCATCTTCATCTTCCATTTTAGTCTGAGGTTTGCGCTCTATCTCTATAGAGGAGTCTGAGGAGATCAACATCTTCTTTCACTTCTTCCTCCTTTTTCAGAATCTTCTCTAGTTCCTTCATTTTCTACAGAAAGCGTCAGGTAAGGAATAGGAGGAGGGCAAAGCTGAAAAATAAAGACAGTACATAAATACCTGGAATTACAAAGACACCAATTTAAAAACAAAGCAGTTTTAGGATTATTCGGCAGCGCCCCGTCACCGAGATCACAGCAACTGTTCCAGATTAATAACTGTGTGGTATGTCTGAAAACAGGGGTAATTATAGAGGCCTAGTTGGGATGGGCACATGGGGTAATAAAACCAGGTATGCCTCCTCCCATGCCTGCTGCAACCCCGACACTTTTGGGGGTGTATCTCTAGACCTCAGTGGCATGGACAGAATGTAAAAAGTAGCGCCATGTGAGGCTTCGTAAGCTTGCTGAGGAGCAGCGGTCTCACAGAGAAGGCGCACAACAAGCTGCTCCTGGAACTGCAGGAAGGCGAGCGTTCTTGGGGCTTCTTGTAGATTACTAGAGATGAGCGAACGTACTCGTCCGAGCTTGATACTCGTTCGAGTATTAGCGTGTTCAAGATGCTCGTTACTCGTGACGAGTACCACGCGATGTTCGAGTTACTTTCACTTTCATCTCTGAGACGTTAGCGCGCTTTTCTGGCCAATAGAAAGACAGGGAAGGCATTACAACTTCCCCCTGCCACGTTCAAGCCCTATACCACCCCCCTGCAGTGAGTGGCTGGCGAGATCAGGTGTCACCCGAGTATAAAAATCGGCCCCTCCCGCGGCTCGGCACAGATTTATTCTGACATAGAGGAGGGAAAGTGCTGTTGGTGCCGGAGCTGCTATAGGGAGAGTGTTAGGAGTATTTTAGGCTTCAAGAACCCCAACGGTCCTTCTTAGGGCCACATCTAACCGTGTGCAGTAGTGTGGAGGCTGCTTTTTGCAGTGTTGCACATTTTTTTTTTTTGTATATCGGCCGTGCAGAGCATTGCGCCCTGCAGTAATTATACATACTCCAGGGCCAGTAGTGGTGGTGAGGCAGGGACAGAAGACATATATTTATTGAATATAGGCAGTGGGCCTTTCCAAAAACATTTGGGGAAAAAAATCTATTTGGGCTGCCTGTGACTGTCCTCAGTGTACTGGGTCTGTGCTGGGTGTAGTTGTCCTCCTAATTCATACGCAGCCAGCTAAGTGTTACAGCAGGCTTGCACAAAATTATTTCCTGGCTCTGCTGTGCGTTCGGTAAGCAAAGTCAGCCTCCAACCACAGGCCAATAAGCGGCACATTTAATTACAGCGTTCTGTTTCTGCACTACTGGTAATACACCATGTTGAGGGATAGGGGTAGGCCTAGAGGACGTGGACGCGGGCGAGGACGCGGAGGCCCAAGTCAGGGTGTGGGCACAGGCCGAGCCAGTGCGGTGGCCAGGGGTAGAGGCAGGGCCAGACCGAATAATCCACCAACTGTTTCCCAAATGCCCCCTCGCGCCATGCCACCCTGCAGAGGTCAAGGTGCTCTACGGTGTGGCAGTATTTCACAGAGACGCCTGACGACTGACGAACAGTGGTGTGCAACCTTTGTCGCGCCAAGATCAGCTGGGGAGCCACCACCACCAGCATGCACAGGCATATGATGGCCAAGCACCCCACAAGGTGGGACGAAGGCCGTTCACCGCCTCCGGTTTGCACCACTGCCTCTCACCCTGTGCCCCAACCTGCCACTGAGATCCAACCCCCCTCTGAGGACACAGGCACTACCGTCTCCTGGCCTGCACCCACACCCTCACCTCCGCTGTCCTCGGCCCCATCCAGCAATGTCTCTCAGCGCAGCGTCCAGACGTCGCTAGCGCCACTGTTTGAGCGCAAACCACGCACCCGCACGCTCAAGCGTTAAACGTGCACATTGCCAAAGTGATCAGCCTGGAGATGCTGCCGTATAGGCTTGTGGAAACGGAGGCTTTCAAAAGCATGATGGCGGCGGCGGCCCCACGCTACTCGGTTCCCAGTTGCCACTACTTTTCCCGATGTGCCGTCCCAGCCCTGCACGACCACGGCTCCCGCAACATTGTACGCACCCTCACCAACGCGGTTACTGCCAAGGTCCAATTAACAACGGACACGTGGACAAGCACAGGCGGGCAGGGCCACTATATCTCCCTGACGGCACATTGGGTGAATTTAGTGGAGGCTGGGACAGAGTCAGAGTCTGGGACCGCTCACGTCCTACCCACCCCCAGAATTGCGGGCCCCAGCTCCATGCTGGTATCTGCGGCGGTGTATGCTTCCTCCACTAAACCAGCCTCCTCCTCCAATGCAACCTCTGTCTCGCAATCAAGATGTGTCAGCAGCAGCAGGACGTCGCCAGTAGTCGGTGCCGCGCGGCGTGGCAGCACAGCGGTGGGCAAGCGTCAGCAGGCCGTGCTGAAACTACTCAGCTTAGGAGAGAAGAGGCACACGGCCCACGAACTGGTGCAGGGTCTGACAGAGCAGACCGACCGCTGGCTTGCGCCGCTGAGCCTCCAACCGGGCATGGTCGTGTGTGACAACGGCCGTAACCTGGTGGAGGCTCTGCAGCTCGGCAGCCTCACGCACGTGCCATGCCTGGCCCATGTCTTTAATTTGGTGGTTCAGCGCTTTCTGAAAAGCTACCCACACTTCTCATACCTGCTCGGAAAGGTGCGCCGGGTCAGCGCATATTTCCGCAACTCCAAGACGGACGCTGCCACCCTGCGGACCCTGCAACATCGGTTTAATCTGCCAGTGCACTGACTGCTGTGCAACATGCCCACATGGTGGAACTCTACGCTCCACATGTTGGCCAGGCTCTATGAGCAGCGTAGAGCTATAGTGAAATACCAACTCCAACATGGGCGGCGCAGTGGGAGTCAGCCTCCTCAATTCTTTACAGAAGAGTGGGCCTGGTTGGCAGACATCTGCCAGGTCCTTGGAAACTTTGAGGAGTCTACCCAGATGGTGAGCGGGGATGCTGCAATCATTAGCGTCACCATTCCTCTGCTATGCCTCTTGAGAAGTTCCCTGCAAAGCATAAAGGCAGATGCTTTGCACTCGGAAACTGAGGCGTGGGAAGACAATATGTCGCTGGATAGTCAGAGCACCCTCATGTCTATATCTCAGCGCGTTGAGGAGGAGGAGGAGGGGGAGGAGCATGAGAAGGAGGGGGAAGAGACAGCTTGGGCCACTGCTGAGGGTACACATGCTGCTTGTCTGTCATCCTTTCAGCGTGTATGGCCGGAGGAGGAGGATCCAGAAAGTGATCTTCCTAGTGAGGACAGCCATGTGTTGCGTACAGGTACCCTGGCACACATGGCTGACTTCATGTTAGGATGCCTTTCTCGTGACCCTCGCGTTACACGCATTCTGGCCACTACGGATTACTGGGTGTACACACTGCTCGACCCACGGTATAAGGAGAACCTTTCCACTCTCATTCCCGAAGAGGAAAGGGGTTCCAGAATGATGCTATACCACAGGGCGCTGGTGGACAAACTGATGGTAAACTTCCCATCCAACAGCGCTAGTGGCAGAAGGCGCAGTTCCGAGGGCCAGGTAGCAGGGGAGGCGCAGAGATCAGGCAGCATGTACAGCGCAGGCAGGGGAACATTCTCCAAGGCCTTTGCCAGCTTTATGGCTCCCCAACAAGACTGTGTCACCGCTCCCCAGTCAAGGCTGAGTTGGCGGGAGCACTGTAAAAGGATGGTGAGGGAGTATGTAGCCGATCGCACGACCGTCCTTGGTGACGCCTCTGCCCCCTACAACTACTGGGTGTCGAAGCTGGACACGTGGCCTGAACGCGCGCTGTATGCCCTGGAGGTGCTTGCTTGTCCTGCAGCTAGCGTCTTGTCAGAGAGGGTGTTTAGTGCGGCTGGGGGAATCATCACAGATAAGCGTACCCGCCTGTCAACCGACAGTGCCGACAGGCTTACACTCATCAAGATGAACAAAGCCTGGATTTCCCCAGACTTCTCTTCTTCACCAGCGGACAGCAGCGATACCTAAGCAATACGTAGGCTGCACCCGCGGATGGAAGCATCGTTCCCTATCACCATGAAAAACGGGGACATTTTTGCTTCATCAATCTGTGTACAATATTCCTCCTCCTCCTCCTGCTCCTCCTCCTGAAACCTCACATAAACACGCCGAACAGGCAATTTTTCTTAGGCCCACAAGGCTCAGTCATATAATATTTCTAAACAATTTTTATACGTTTCAATGCTCATTAAAGCGTTGAAACTTGCACCAGAACCAATTTTTATTTTAACTGGGTTGCCTCCAGGCCTAGTTACCAATTAAGCCCCATTAACCAAAGCGATTAATGGGTTTCACCTGCCCTCTTGGTTGGGCAATTTTTCTGAGGTACATTAGTACTGTTGGTACACCAATTTTTGGGGGCCCTCGCCTACAGTGTAATCCAATTAATTTTTTGCCCACCTGCATTACAGCTGACGTTACATCAGCTGTGTTGGGCACTGCAATGGGATATATTTATGTACCGCCGGTGGGTTCCAGGGAGCCACCCATGCCATGGGTCCACACGGAGTTGTAACTACATGTGTCCACTTCTAAAGAGCCCCAGTCTGACTGGGGCATGCAGTGTGGGCCGAAGCCCATTTGCATTAAACATGACATTACCTCAGCTGTGATGGGCAATGCAATGGGATATATTTATGTACCGCCGGTGGCTTCCTGGCACCCACCCATGCTTTCGGTCCACACGGAGTTGTAACTACATGTGTCCACTTCTAAAGAACCCCAGTCTGACTGGGGCATGCAGTGTGGGCCGAAGCCCACCTGCATTTAATCGGACCTTACCTCAGCTGTGCTGGGCACTGCAATGGGATACATTAATGTACAGCCGGTGGGTTCCAGGGTGCCACCCATGCTGTGGGTGCACACGGAATTCCCATTGCGGAGTTGTACCTGCCTGTGACTATTTATAAAAAAACGCGGTCTGACTGGGGCATGCAGACACCTTGACAGAATGAATAGTGTGTGGTACATAGGTTCCCCATTGCTATGCCCACGTGTGCAGCTCCTGATGGCGGTGGCACAGGATTATATTTCTCATTGCTTCTGTACCGCATTGTGGGCTATCGCCCCGCCCCTTTTAAAGAGGGTCGCTGCCTAGCCGTGCCAACCCTCTGCAGTGTGTGCCTGCGGTTCCTCCTTATGGCAGACGCACTTATAAATAGACATGAGTGTGGCGTGGCATGAGGGCAGCTGAAGGCTGCGTAGGGACAATTTCGTGTGCGCTGTGGACACTGGGTCGTGCAGGGGGGGGGGGTTGGGCAGCATGTAACCCAGGAGAAGTGGCAGCGGAGTGTCATGCAGGCAGTGATTGTGCTTTGTTGGAGGTAGTGTGGTTCTTAGCTAAGGTATGCATTGCTAATGAGGGCTTTTCAGATGTAAAAGTTGTTGGGAGGGGGGGGGCACTCTTGCCGCTATTGTGGCTTAATAGTGGGACCTGTGAACTTGAGATGCAGCCCAACATGTAGCCCCTTGCTGCCCTATCCGTTGCTGTGTCGTTCCCATCACTTTCTTGAATTGCCCCGATTTTCACAAATGGAAACCTTAGCGAGCATCGGCGATATACAAAAATGCTCGAGTCGCCCATTGACTTCAATGGGGTTCGTTACTCGAAACGAACCCTCGAGCATCGCGATAACTTCGTCCCGAGTAACGAGCACCCGAGCATTTTGGTGCTCGCTCATCTCTATAGATTACGCATTACAGGTAGTGATCTGAATAATGCCGGGCTCACACGGCCGTATGTGGAATCCGCTTGTGGAGGTCCGCAGCGGATGCCGGTTGTGAGGCCAGCTGTGTCCCTGCGTACAGCCGCGTAATATACTGCACATAACTGCATACTCACAGTACACAGTACTCATGCACAGTACACCTTTTTTTGTTTATATTTCCCAGGCCCTCACTTAGCGATCACATAGGTACCTGCAGCCCGTACACAATGTAATTACGAATGGGCTGCAGGTATATCCACGACCATAGAGCACAACGGGTTCTATGTTGCAAATATCCGTTCTGTTTTACATAGTATCGACCGGCCAATGCATTTGATTCATCTGCGTATTGCCGCAGATCAAAGACATACAGAATCCGCAATTTCTATCTGGTCGTGTGAGACCAGTCTAAGGTAGATCGCTAAGTTTTTATCATGTGACAGGGGACCGCTCAACGAGGCCACTGGTCACTGCTCCAGGCTATGGTCTGTCTTTGATAGTCGGAAGCACGGGAATTTTAAATTTCCTAAGCCTCGCTGGCTCCTGCGCATGTTTCAGTCATTCTGCTGGCAGGCGCATGCACAGAAGTCGGGAAAGGTCCGTGAAGGATTATCACGTCAGGGTTCAAATGCGGAGGGCTCTGGTAAAGCGTTTCATCTCCTCACCATTCAGGAAAAATTAAAGGGGTTGTCTCGTGAAATCAAGTGGGGTTATACACTTCTGTATGGCCATATTAATGCACTTTGTAATATACATCGTGCATTAAATATGAGCCATACAAAAGTTATTCACTTACCTGCTCCGTTGCTAGCGTCCTCGTCTCCATGGTTCCGTCTAAATTCGCTGGCAGCTTGCTTTCTTAGACGCGCTTGCACAGTCCGGTCTTCTCCTTTCAGCACGAGCCGCTTCAGTGTGCTCCCCGCTACAGCTCTTCTGCGCATGCTCAGACGAGCTGTCACTGCTCGGGAGCGCGCTGGAGCGGCCATTCTGTACCATCCTCTGTTAGAGGAAGGTGCAGAGCCGCCCAGCTGTCCCGAGAAGCCGCCCAGCTGTCCCGCCGCCCAGGTAAATGATGGGGCGGGGGGGCTGCCGCTGTGATGGGGGGGCCACCGCTGTGATGGGGGGGCTACCGCTGTGCCAGGGGGGGGCTACCGCTGTGCCAGGGGGGGGGCCGCCGCTGTGATGGGGGGGCCGCCGCTGTGCTGGGGGGGCTGCCGCTGTGATGGGTCGGCCGCGTTCAATCCAGGGGTCCGGTCGGCGGCTGCGGGGCGTCTGGTTGTCAGGGAGACACAGCTGGTAGCGTCTCGGGAGCGCGCACGTCGGGCTACAGCAAGCGATGGGAAAAGAGCCGGCGGCCATCTTGGGAAACTTTTTATAAGTTGCTGAAACGCTGGAACTGTAAGTAGAAACCAGCTAGAAAAGTCATTTACAGGGAGGCTTAGTAATGTATGCTTAATTAGGGGGACTGGGCAAAAAAAAAAAAATCACTGCTTCCTCGAGACAACCCCTTTAAACTTCAACTTTTTTAAACTTTTATGTGATCGCCGTTATCCAATGTGATCAGGGATCACTCACCATGGCAATCAGTCACTGCAGCAGGTTCTTGGTCACCTTTAGTAGCCAAGAGCAAGGAGTCTTTAAACTACTGCAGCAATCTGCAGCTTTAATACATCTGTCCGACAGTTTGACGACAGGCGCATGTGCAGAAGCTGCGGTAAGGTCCGTGGATAAATCGGGGGGCCTTAGGTACATAATTTCATCTCCACTCATGGATATGATCTTGAGGGGAGATGAAACAAACTTTTTTTTTTTTTTTACTTTACATGATGGATATCTAATGGATAACAGTGATCATGTGACCAGGGACTGCATACCACGGCGCTCAGTGACATATTTTTGCTCTCTGCTACTCATGCTAGCTGGGAGCAGGGAGATTTTAATTCTCCCTGGCTCTCCGGCCTTCTGCGCATGTGCCCAACATTGTGGGACATCATGGAGGATTGAGGTGAGTGGTTTATTTCCCTTTTTGTTTACTTTTATGCCATCGCCATTATCCATTGGCTAAATCAGTTTTAGCTTAGTGTCTGAAGGAGGCAGACCTCTTGCTCTGCAGGTCTTCTTTTTTTAAATTTTTTTTCTAGCTAGGCATCGGGGATTGGCTAACAAGTGGGGAAGGGTCAAAAAGTGCTGCCAAACACACTGTTACCCACTCCTCTAAGAATACAAAATGGACCAGAGCATCACTAATGACTCTGCTTCCCGCCAGCAATAATGGGGTCATCTGAATGTTCCGGACTCCTACCCCCAATTCCAGTTACCTGTCAATGCGATGTCACTGAAGCAGTGATCCTGCTGGTGGCTGGGGGAGCTGAAGGGAAGAGGATTACGATACATGAGTAGACGAGAGTAGGTGAATATTGCACCAGCGTACCTCCACTTCTTTTCCGCTTCTCACCTTCCCCCTTGGATCCATCCACCACTGCGCAGATGACTGTAGTTGCTGGCACGCTCTTCCCTCCCCCATCAGTGCAGCGATGATGTACCTTCGGGGCAGGGGGCAATATCTGGGGTCCCATTAGTATGCAGGGAAGGGGTGCAATTACCCCTCATCCCTGCACTATCCTTCACAATACTCTCTCATTCCAGTCGGGTTATGCTCTAGCAAGCCCCTGGCCTCTAGAACCCTAGAGGATGCAACCAGGGACCTCCCTCTGCCCAAGCTGCTACTTGAAGATGGAGCCGCCTCCAGCCTAAGCTTAACTTGAGCCTCCGGCTGTAGGCTGGTATAGGCAGCAACTGGGGGCAGGACTGCCAACTAATGGTGTTTGGGTGAAAATTGCCCCCCTCCCTGCGTGAATCCTCTAGATATCCGGCCTGGCCCTTGCTCCCAGCTGTGAGTGCTACTGGCCTTGCCTCCAGGCAGACAGGCAGGGTGGGCTCAAATCAAACCCTTGGCTCCTAGGCCTGTTTAGGCCGTGCCATAGGCGGGGCTCCGGATGCTGCGCGACCCAACAGCGGTGCTGCCTCTGGATGGGGCTCAGATTGAGTCCATGGATTCTAGGCCTGGTAGACAGTGATGCAGCTGGGGCTCTGGATGGTGTGCAGGGAGGGGGTGGAACCTTCTTCTCTCCATGCGTGTTTCACTTACAGCACCAAAAATCCAGCCTCTCCCCCCCCCCCCCCAACCTTCCAGGCCTGTTTAGGCTGCAATGGAGGGGGGAGGAATATAGAAACCCATCAGGGTTCTAACCGCCATGTGGACAATCTGCTGTCATCTGTAAAGCGAGAGACGCATTATAGCTAATCTGCCTTCATACATTGAATCATAGTATGAGGCGGCGTATTTGCTCCCCTCTTTCTGAGGTGCAAATATCCTGCTGATAGACCCCGTGTCTGACAGGGCATTTGGCCTTTCCGTATCTGACATCATAGTTATATACGCAATGATAAGAGGACCTTCTTCAGGCCAAGAATGGTACCCTTCACAAAGCAGTATTTTTACCATGCTCAGGCATGGTATGTACCAGTAATTAACACTTCTATCCATGGGAGGAATAAGTCCATCATGCAACAGTCTGCATAGCCTGACTTTACATTCCCAGGAGTTTGAGTGGTCATCATCTACCATAAACCAGGGTTTTTGACAAGACTTTATTTGTATGTGGTGTGGCAAGTGGGGTTCACTCGCCACTGGATCGCCAACCTCTCTGTTAGTAAATAGGCACCACACGTGTACAAAATGGCTCACGAGACTTGAAATCTCTTTAAATTTGGCACCTGCCAGTTTTATTTCATGTCACAGCAAAGTAAATACAGCATATCATATGCCGCATATCATAAAATCCGAGCCGCAGCCCATCCTGCGGACAGGCTGCGGATCGGATAACTTCAAGGATCTCTCCCATGATCTGTTTATACCCAGGACTGCGACGGTAACAGAAGGGCATCCTCTACATCTAAAAGAAAGCAGGTTTTATCACGAACACATAGAGGGGTTCTTTACTGTAAGAGCAGTGAGACCGTGGAACTCTCTGCCTGAGTATGTGATAATGGCAAAATCGATAGAGGAGTTTAAGGGGGGACATCTTTTTAGAGCACTACAATATTACTGGATATTGACATAAGGTGAACAGTGTTTTGTTTTTTTTATCTCAAATCTTGATCCAGGGATTACACTGACTGCCATTATGTAGTTGGGAAGGGATGTTTTTCTCCAAATGAGCTAAAGTGGCTCGTTGTTTTTTTATTTATTTTTTGCAATCCTCCGGACCAACAAGGGGGTGGAAATCGGCTGAACTAGATGGACATTTTCTTCATTCAGCCTAACATACTATATTACTTTGTTACTATGTAACTCTCTACCGGCCAACACTCACACTTCTGGTAGCACCGGCACATCCTGGGTAGAGTAGGCCCAAGCCAAGCAGAAGGGAATCGCTCAGCTTCCTCCATTCTCTCCACACATGGACTGACCTGTGTCTGTGTAGCTCTCGCACAGACTTGCAGACTTGTCATCTCTTGCAAACAGAATAGAAGAAGACCCAGTCTCTAACTCTCTTCTACTTTTGCAAGAACTCCTGCTAACTCTCAGACTTCTGATAGACTGACTTGCATACACTTTGCAAACACCTAGCACAATCACATGACACATAAAGTGATACATTTTCCAGACATAACCCAGATGTTAACCCATTCAGTGCTGCAGAGGTGTAATACACATCAAATGCATACCACATAGAAGACACTGATAATACTATTGCATGAGACAAACATTTAACATTATGGAGAGACCCCGCTAACTCTGGGCCACTACACTGGCATCTGTCGTAATCTGTATTATTATTTGTTTGTAATCTACATTATTATGTGCTTGTATGAAGTACCCAACGGGCTACTTAAAACATCAGCAGTAGCAGCCGATTCAGAGACATCCAACACTGGAGTGCTCATGTCTGTTAGTACTACAGTTAGCATGGGACAATATCCTGTACTGAGAATAGGGTCTATATATATCCTCTTCTGGTCTTCTTTCAGATTGCTTTTTCTTAAAAATTTGCCACCATAGCTACGCCCCCTCTGCCACATCAGCACCACGTCTGCTCCTATGGCAAGACCCATAAGCCCCATAGACCAGCAGCGCTGGAGGAGGAAGAGAAGATGCCACACAGCCCTCACCTGTAATCCGGCCTGAGATAACTGCCCCTACAGCGACCCGGGAGACAATTCTCAAGAAGGGAGAACAGCGCCTGCTGCCTCTAATTTCATAAGTATACTTGTATTCTTCATGTTAGGAACTCCTGAGAGCTCCCAGCACCTCTCTGGATACCTGCCTCCCAACAGGACAGAAAAAACACTAGGGAGGTTGGGAAAGGAAGGGGAGCTTTAAAGCTCTCTGTGTGTTCCTGTCCTAGCAGAAGGCGGCGATCTCAAGAGTGCTGTCTCTTCTTAAAATAAACCCTCAAAGTTGATGGCTACCTAAGTATCCATCAACTTTGAGGGTTATATTACTTAGAAGATGACACAACAACCAACTATTACTGTAATTGATAACTTCCTTCAGAGAATCAACCTTCCATCACTATCTGAGGTACAACTCAACAGCCTTATTGCTCCTATTCTCCCATCAGAAGAAGCTGATGTAATTATATCTTAATCCCAATAAATCCCCAGGCCCTGATGGCTTCACCAATCAATGGAAACTTTTTTTCATCCATATTATCCCCACACTTAATTTATACTTTTAATAGAACAGTTTCCTGTGGACGTCTCCCAGTAGGAATGCTACAAGCCATTATTGTCACAATTCCCAAACCAGGAAAAGCTTCAGATACATCTGCCAATTTCAGGCCAATTTCTTTACTAAATTTGACACCAAGATATATTCAAAACTCCGAGCTCAGAGACTTCTTTCAGTTCTTCCTAACATAATTCATAATAACCAAGGAGCCTTTAAGAAAGGGAGAAAGACCCTGGATGGTACCAGGAGGGTGATCAATCTAATTGTAAGGGCTGAACTCAGTGGAATGTCTTCTCTGCTCCTTGCTTTGGATATAGAGAAGGCACTTGACAGACTATATTGGACTACATTTTGCTTTTGTAACACTACATAAATTTAGCATACAAGGCAATATGTTCAGAGCAATACAAGCTCTATACAGTTATTTTTCGGCCAGGGATCTAGCGGATTGGTCAATCTTCAAAACCTCTTCGAATTACTAATGGGAACTTGTCAAGGGTGCCCTTTGTCTCTGTTATTATTTACCCTAGTAATGGAGCCTCTTGCTGAACTAATTAGAACAGAAGAGGGCGTGAGGGACATCCTGACAGGTTTAAGAAATCATAAAATTGGCCATTTTGCAGATGATGTGCTTTTAGCATAATCAAACCATCGTTAACAGCTGTGTATGATATCCTACTCGAGTTTAAGGCTCATTTACAGGCAAAGATATCATAACGATTAAAAGATTGAAAGTTTTAGCGATCATTTTGCATAAAGTGGTAATGGACACTAATGTCCATTAACACTTTATTATCTTTATTTGCATGTAAAAGAGCCTGCAAGAGCTCGGGCTGGGCTCTGCATACAGCTGCATTGTTCTCCTTGGGCTGTCAGCAGAATACAATGGAATCTCCTGCCTCCAGTGGAAAACACAGCATGCGGTCTGTTAAGAGATACTTTATCTCTCTTGGCTGAATAGTGGATGTTAATCTCACCTGAAAATCATTGTTCAGATAAAAAGTGCCCGATGCTTAATTATCGCTCATTTATGGTCATTTGAATAAACCACAAATACTAAGAATTAATGTAGTCAACTCTTTGAGAGACTTTTTTGCCCTTCGAAATAATATACAATATATAAACACTTTTTTTTAATGTGGAATCCTTGGTTTCAATTATTTCCCTGATACATTTGCCTTTGTTTTTTATTTGACTTATTGCTTAAACTTTGTTTCTAATTTTTTCTTCTCCTCTGTTCTCTCTTAAAGTATCTTTTTTAAGTCTTTTGTGTTACATATAGAATTGTATGGTTCACTGTTATATCGTACCAGCCACTATCTGTGAATCTAAAATGGTTTTGTAACCTTTCTACATCTCATAGATTTTGAATGTAAGGCTTGAAAATGTTCAATAAAAATTGATTGGAAAAAAGGAAACATCTCCCGAATCCGTCCTTTCCTCACTGCAGAACCTCTTCCTATTGCCCTCATTCACTCTTGGTCTGATTACTGCAAGATCGGTCTTCCATTCACTAAACTAAATTCGACCGGAATGCAGTAGCCAGACTTATCATTTTGGAGGCATCGCTATACTGACGCCTCCACCCTGTGTCGGTCACTGTACTGATTGCCTGTCCAATATAGAATACAATTGAAACTCATCACTCTCAACCATAAAGCCCTTCCCAATGACGCATCACCCTAAATCTCCTCCCTCATCTCGGTCTACTACCCTATCCATGCTCTCCACTCTGCTAAGAACTTAGAGTAAATTTCTCTCTAATTCAAACCTCCTACTCCCGCCTCCAAGATGTTTCACAAGCCGCACCAGTTTTCCGGAACCCACTATCCCAGACAATCAGGCTAATTCCCAATGCCCACAGCTTTACGCGTGCCCTAAAAACACACCTACCATATTTCCTAAGCTAAACTCTTCTGCCTTTACGCTGTCTCTACAATCTCCCTTGACAACCTCTGACCCTTCTTCCCATTGCATCCCCCACACACCACATCCATCCATTATTCATAAACACAGCTGGGGATCCACTCACACAGCTTTATGTATGTATAGTAGTCTATGTGTATACTTCCTTATAGTCTGCAAGCTCTTGTAAGCAGGGCCCTCACCCCGGTAGTTCAAGACGTTCATGGGTTTATTACTGGACGTTATGACATTTTTTTTAAAGTGATCCCCAAAGTGTAAGTGCAGAAAAGTATATTAGCACTATATAAATAAAGATTGTTATTATTACTCCAAACAGCCAATGGAAGCCAGGAAGGGGAGTAGGTGATAGACACACTACTGTTCTCTATGAGAGTTAACTGAAAATATCTTTCATGATGGCTCAGTACCGTATAAAAGGGTTGTCTCATCATAGACATTGGTTGCACATGTGGATTAGTGGAGTCCAACCCGTGTGATCCCAGCCAATCACTAGAACAGAATGCAGCACATCATTTCCTATTGGCCCCATTCCGCTTTTTTAAATCTAGCAATATTATGGGCCATCATACTCAATAATTGGCCATATGGTTGTCCTGAAAAAAACAGATGGAGCCAAAATAAAAGTGTTGTTCTTTCTATAACTAGGGATTATTTTTGCAGTAGCACTTATATTTCAAGCATCCTGAAAAATCCTGAAAAATCATGCTGCATCCTCAAAAATCCTAAAAAATCATGCTAGGGCTTATTTTCAGGCAATGTCTTATTTTCAGGGAAACGGGGTAGCTAAGTATAAATGCTTGGCGCTTGTTAATCGCTGCATTCAAAGACCCCTTACAGTTTTGTTTTTTTTTGCAAGCAGTGCTGTGTAGGGCTGCCTTCACACTAGGGTGAAAATCATGTAAGATTTGGGCATTGCAAGACGCACCCATTGTTTTTAAGGGGGCAGCGCGGCTTTGAAAGAAATGTGAGAACTCTGCGATCCTCTGTGGCGATGCGAGGCTGTTTTCATATGAGCATCCATGGGCTTTCACATGGTAGCAAGTGCGATATCCGGCCGTGATTCCCAGCCGGTTATCGCACTCGCCAGTGTGAAGCTAGCCTTAGGGCTCAGTCACACGGGCGCATCGGCACCCGTACACCGTGCCACCCGATGTGACTCAGCCCTAAGGGGTATTTTTTGTGGGATGAGTTGTACTTTGTTGATCGTTTTGATTACTTTCTATTTCTTTTTTTGTGCGATGATAGGAAAATTAGCTATTTTGGCCATATTGGCCGTTCATATTTCATGACAGTTTGGAGCCCAGTGATGTATATGTTGTAGGCAATGTGTGAAATGAGTCATTATATAGAATGCCCAAAATGGGACGGCAAAGTATGAAATGATTAATATTTCACACATTTCCTCTTCATTCTATGCAGTGCCAAACAGCGAACCTGCAAAGTATAAAATACTCCCACTAGTAGTGGATTGCCCCCCAACCTCCGCATCCTAGCCTCGGCCATCCATCTTTTTTCCTGCACCAAAAGATATGATTTTAAAGGCCTCCCATTTCTCTTGATCATCTTTGAGATTTTTCGGCATCTTGATTGAAGCCCATCTGTGATAAATTATGTTATTATTTCATATTATTTTATAATTGTCCTTCTCACGATCTATGTTAAAAAATGAAAAAATCCTAATGTCCGGAAGTTTTCACACTGACCACTGAGCCTAATAATAGTCTGACACTTCCAATTCCAGAGAAAACTTTTCAGTAGTCATCTCATTATCATCACAGGCAGGATTACAATTAAAGGTGACACTTGTATAGAGATAACACAGACATTTTCCACCGGAAGTGACGGACCGCAGCGATAACTGGTTTACATCCGGCCTGGTACCACTATGATTTGTGTGCCCTCTGAGTACTGACTCTAACTATCCGAGTGCCTCACGTTGCCCCCGGGCCTTTATGTGGTGCCGGTGGCATTATGCGGACGGGCGCACATTTCTGTCTCGTCACTTCCGGTCTCTACCGGACGTGACGTATCGCGGCATGGTATGCCGGAACTATAGGCTACCATGCTTGTCCCGCAAACTAACGGGTCCCCCATGCATCTACTTACAATTTTACCCGGATGCTTTAGTACTCTCCAGCGCTGACACCTTGCGGACTTATTTGGTCACCGGATGCGACATAGCGTTCCTGAAGCACACTGGCTATTCCAGATTAAGGTAATTACAACTTCAATAGATTACAATTTGCCACACCTGATGCGGTGGGAACCTCCTTCTTTTTGTCCAATCCTGTGCTGACACTTTGGTGGGGGATGTGTCTTTTGAGTCTTTTGTGATTGGTGGGGGTTCATTTATATGCTTGTCTCTGTCTCTATGTGAACATGCTTGACAAAGTCCTCTGCGTAGGACGAAACGTTGCAAGTTTTGTTTTTGCTTATGGAGTCCTTTGCTAAATAAAGATGGAAATTGGAATTGCATCCCCTGAAGAATCCAGGATGTTCTTTTGAAATAGCTTCAATTGATGCTGCTTTCCTCAAATACTCTCTCTGTGCCTGACTGGGACCCTTGAAGTCCGGATCCCACGGTGAGCGTGCATCTACCAGCTTGACGCTGTCTTCTATCCTTTTTCTCCCTATTTATAAGCCTCTGTGGCTGAAGGTGTGCTGTTGAGATCCTTTGTTTTTCTATATTTTTTACATTGTATTCATATTCACTGCGTTTTCTACATGTGCAAAAAAGAATAAGAAGATCCAATTGATGTCTTTTTTTTACCCACTGTCTCCTGCCAACATGAAGTGAATACGCACGCAACGGCGTATTTGCTGTGCTTTTACTCAATCCCATAGAATATAATGGGTGATTTCAATCCCTGATACGGACCAAAATAGGACATGCAGCAATTTGTTTTTTATGCACGTACAATATATGTGGAATTCACAGACGTGACTACCACTAAAAACGTATTTTATTAAATAGATTAAAAGACATAAACTGGGCACTACAAAGACAACACACAGCAACCAGGTACCTCCAGACACAGATTCGTTATAGGAGGATAAGGACCTGGAGTTATTTGATACTTGATAAGCGATAAAAAAAATGTTTTATGATAACAACCAAAAACACTCTACCCAAGATGGATTCAAAAAAGCAAAGGATAATTCAATATAGGAGCCAAAAGAGCTGGTTTATTCTATGTGTAAACAAGGCAGGGTTACCATTTGGACTTTCACTTGTGATGGAACACTATCACTATCAGTGATCAGGACTCAGGCTCCAACAATTGAGCGTCCTGAATTGTTATGGGTGTCGACAAGACAGGATCACCATCTAGGTATTCACTTATGATGATCAGTACTTGAGTAAGCCAGTACAAATACTCAGATCAGTACTAGAGTTGGTCAGTACTTATACTCTACGCGTTTCACCATTAATTTGTTGGATCATCAGGAGATACAGTACTTGAGTCATAGGTTCAGAGGTAGAGGGAATGAGAAATCCCCGAGAGAACATCAAACTGATATATAAAAAGCTGTATCTAATATGAATACAGCAAAACTTGTGTAGTGATCAGAATAAATATCCTTATTATAGGAGAGTTCTATACTCTCAATTAGGGCATTAAGGTAACTCTTAGGGTTGGGGGCCTGCCAAAAGGTACCTCTAAGCAAGGAAGCTTGTCTTGTGTGCTAGCGGTTAATAGCTGGATGATATATGTAGGTACATAACGAGAGGTGTTTATTTCAAAGTATGCCCGTCAATACACGCACAGAGGTAGAGTAGAGCGTCCCCGAAAATATGGGGGGGGCACTGCTCTCAAATATCTGAGCGCTAGAGAGATGGTATAATGCTTGTCATGCACAAGTAGGATACTCAAAGTAGTTAGCGTATCGAGTTAGAATTTAGGTCATCAATATGGGGATAAGGCATAAAATTATGTCCTGATCTCCTGACCCAATTAATTGCACTTAAGCAAACAAGAATAGCTAAAGTGCTAGATTCCAACCCAAAGTGCTCGCATTAGAGGTCATTGGTGTGGAGGTATGACATTAATATAAGTCAAACTCTCCTGACCTAATTGTAGAAGCACTTTTAGATGTCCAAATTGCTCGCATAGAGGTCATTAGTATGGAGGTATGACATTAGTATGAGTCAAACTCTCCTGACCTAGTTGTAGAAGCACTTTTAGACGCTGTGCATGCTCTCAAGATAGACAAGCCATAAAGCTAGTTTCCTAGTAGTTAGATTTCAGGCAAGCAACCTCAGCAAACCCCCCAGATATAGGGCTCAAGAGAGAGCAAAGAAAAAGGTATGACCCATCGCCTTGATGGTAGGCTAGGGAATGAAAAATGCCCCATTTGGAGCTGCTTATATATCCATAGACACGCCTCCAAGGGGGCCGGCTTAATCGATACAGCCTATCGTGGCATGTCAGTCCATAAACAGAGGCTATCTGCGGCTAAGAAGCAAAGAAAATCCGGTGTAGCAGTCCCAATCCAGGAATCTGTACCTGAACAGCCCAGGGATAGATTCTGATCCTGGGGTGCAGGCCTTTAGCTTCTGGATCCATCCACCGATTGCCTATGCGGAAGGACAATGTAGCTGTGGGTATCCGGGACGCAAGCCGTTACCTAGGTAACGGAATACGGAACAGACGTCAACACGTAGCTGACGTCACTGCGCACGTAGCGCGCACGTACAGCTTCTTCTGTGGGGATAGACCCACTACTTGATGTCGTTGCCTGTACTGCGGCATCCTGAAGGATACGCCCGCACATGCATAAACAAGAAAGGGGAGTGTCAAGGACCGAAGACTTACCGCGGGGCGGGTAGGAGGGACTAGACGGATGCCGGGCCGAACGGACAATCCCGTCGTAACGGAGGGAGCGGTGCCAGATAAATGAGGTCACACAGGAGGCGTGACTGATAGTCAACTAAGCACAATTCTAGAGTATAAAACTCCTAATTAAAACAACATAAAGGACTGATGTCTCCCTTTTGAGCTTGTTATGTGTGTAAGTATCTATATTACAGCCGCTGATGTTTCACAATGATATAAATAATGATGGTAGAATTAACATTGCGGCTTTAAATAAAAGTGTAGTGACCAAAAGACGTTTGGAGAAGGTCTTTAGAATAAGAGGAAAAAAAAAAATATGTGGGGTTTACAATGGGGTTTATATTGTTAGTATTACATCTGTAAGATTGCAATAGATAGAAAATATGCCCATGTGAATGTGCCTTTAATCATGTTACAAGGCCTGTTGAATGGTCAAACGTTGACTTATAAGGATAGGTGATGCTGTGGAGGTACTTTTCCATTTCCTATTTGCATACTTTTTTCCCAGGGTGCATGGTATGGTCCATATAAGACTCCCTACCCCAACTTGTTGCTCTCCTCAAGGAGAACTGTATTCCCCAGACTCAAGAAGGAAGAAAATGGTCTCATCAGACTGAGAGTATTCCACAATACGGTAGGCAGGATCATTGTGGCCTTGTGTGACTTGTCAGTGTGTCAGTGCATCAGGCTGGGAGTAATTCACAATTCTGTAGGCAGGATCATTGTGGCCTCGTGGGAGCTGATGTGCCGTGTCAGTGTCTCAGTCTCTGGACTTAGCTCCGCCCCACCCCACCTCCTCTCATTGCAAATAATGCAGAGAGGCGGAGAGGGGGTGGGAGCTCAGACCACTGCTCCCGTCCCTTCCAGCCTCCTCCCCCTGCAGCCGGGCGTGAATACCCAGCCGATATACAGTCGTCTGAATAAGCCCTGAAACATATGTCCTCCACAGTAAAGGTCCTTTGTCGAGGGCAGATTTGTTGCCCAAATGAGCGCTGATTATCGCTATACTGTAACATGTCGAATGGTGCTTGTTTAAAGAGCCCTTTACATGAACAGATGCAAACTGTACAGGCACAAAACATCCTTAGGGCTTATTCAGACGACCGTATTTCGGCCATGTTTTCACGCCGGCCAATATACGGCGTCTCTCTCTGCAGGGGGAGAAGGCTGGAAGAGCTGGGAGCAGTGCGCTGAGCTCTCGCCTCCTCTCCACCCACCTGCACTATTTTCAATGAGGAGAGGTGGGACGGAGGCGGAGCAAACTCCCGAAACTTAGCCCCGCCCCGTCTTGCCTCCTCTCATTGCAAATAGTGCAGAGGGGTGGAGAGAAGGCAGAGAGGGTTCAAGAGCTCAGAGCACTGCTCCCGGCTCTTCCAGCCTCCTCTCCCTGTAGAGAGAGAGAGACGCCGTATATCGGGCAGCGGGAATACCCGGCCGATATATGGTCGTCTGAATGCACACTTAGGGTGACTACCCACTACAGTTCTTTTTCACTGTGAAATTCACAGCCTTTTTTTTTTGCTGCAGGGGTCTATGGGACTTGTAATGTTAAAATTGCGATCGCGCAAAATCGCAATTTACCACGAAATTGCGATTTTAACATTACAATTCCCATAGACCCCTGCAGAAAAAAAACGCTGCGAATTTCGCAGTGAAAAAAAACTTTAGTGGGTAGTCCCCCTACGTATGTGCCTGTGTATGAGGGGTGATGATGAGCGATACAGCTATAGGGTGATCAAGCTCTGGGCTTACAGCTAACTCCAATCAATGTGCAGCCTTGGGGCTCATTCATATGGGTGTATGAAATTTCAGTACTTGAAATATGCAGTTTTTTTACTGCATTTATATGGGCGGATACCAGCAAGCGTTCGCGTACAGAACGTATTTTAATATGCACGAGGCTGGGAGAGGGCAAGCAACAGGCTGATACGTCACCGTTACTTCACCCGCTTGCATGTAACACCTTCCTGTGGAATAGAATGGCAAGTAAATGCCAAATTAGTGCCAGCTGTCTTCTTTCCCCAGCGTTATATGCAGAGTAACTTCCTCACCCTCCCCTCCCTTTTTTCAGCTGCCATACAGTCTATGGTAGCTTCCTGCATAACACGGACAAAGATGGAGCAAGACCTGTCTTGTCACGGATGAAAATTTTGCGCGGAAAAAACCCATTTGTCTGAACGAACTCAAAGGCATTGCTTTGTTGTGTTATAAATGAATGCAGGAATAAGGGCTCATTCACACTAGTGCTTTCAGTCCTGTTTTTTGCTATTTTGTCGTGCGAACAGCAAAATGGAAAGAAAAGGCTTCTGTTTTCAAGTCCACAGAAATGTATTGGAGGGGAAGGATTTCATTTTCAATCCATCTCCATTCCGGTTTTTATACTGGATCACAAGCGCAGACTGCTACACTTTTGTTTCCATTTTCTGAAACGGAATACAGATGGGTCCTTTTTTTTATTGCATTGTACTCAATGGGAGGCGGATGGAACTTGATGACAACCTGTTTTCCATTTCCCGCTTTGGCTTTTTTCTTGTGGTGGTGGCTCAGTGGTTAGCACTGTTGGTGTGCAGTGGTTAGCACTGTTGGCGTGCAGTGCTGGGGTCCTAGGTTTAAATCTCATCAAAGACATCAACTTTTAAAAACTCCATACAGCCATCACCCTTGGTCAGAATTGAACCTACAACAGCAGCAGTGCTAACCACTGAGCCACCATGCCTCTGCTTTAAGTACCAGTGTTAGCACAACATAGCGCTATATGTATATTCTTGTTGTTCCAAATTAAGAGGCAGACAAAGGAAGGGGCTACTTCTATCACCTATCACATCCTTGCTATGTGATTGCGGGGTCCCAATCAGTTGCTATGGCACCCAGAAGCTTGGATATACCCTTCGGGTATGCTGGCCATGGTGGCCGATGAGGCAAGCCTCTGGCTGACCTCATAGGCTTTCTAATGTACTACTATACTGAAGTCCAGGAATTACATACACTGACACCAACATGCGTGTGAAATGTTGTGCTCCTGGGACCTGTAGTTCTATGGGTTTACAGCAGCACACTGCCACAGGTGTGGGATGATTGAGCTGGCTTGGTGTAGAGTTCTCCAGCCAACCAATCCCCGTCGGTCTGCTGCAAATAGATAACAGCCCCTCTTGCTGAAGGGTTCTGGTCATTTATCCATTTGTCATTTATCTCATTGCCTCTAAGAGCGCTGGTGCTTGGAGTCATTCATGTTCTGCTTCGGTGTAAGCTGCATGCATGAGGTTCTGGGTGGGATTCCCTTGTCTGTTTGTTAGTGTGAACAGTGATGTGTTCAGACATTAAGTGTGAACTGTCCCGTTGTTTTTCCCTTGTCTAATGTTCCTGCCTGTTTCCATCTTGGGCTAGCCAACCCCTTAGGTTACAGTGTTGGGGCATCCCTATTAGGATGATCATTGATCACCCCACTTGTAGGCGGGGTTCCCTTTTTGGGGTTTTAGTTGTCTTGTTAGAGTAGGGACTCGAAAGATGACATGGGTTTGTGGGCTTACATATTCTGGCCAAAATACAACCCTATACCTCGTATATACTAACTTATTAGATATTTATAAGTGATGATCGTTCCTATGTAAGAGAACAGGAATGATCATCACTGGGATGACAGTTGTCCTGTGTAAAAGGGCCCTAACTCCAGTAACCGAGGCCTTTTACAGGTCTTTCTAAAAACTCTAATGCAGAGAAAAATTTTTTTGCCAACATCAATTCCCTGGTTGCCTTAGGGCTCATGCACATGACCAGGTTACAGCATGTAGGAAGGATGTTTCCATATATACCATACCTGATGGATGTGCACAGTAGTATACAGGGGCTATAAACCTTTGTACTAAGGAAACTAAAGGCCCTTTTACGCACAACGATTATCACTTAAAATTTGTCCCAACGGCCAAAAATGAGCAATGACCATTACATGTAACCGCGGGTATCGTGCACTTTTCGTTTGAACAATGGATTTTAGTTCACTTAAAATCCATTGTTTAGCCACTGAAAGACTGTACAAATACATTCCGTTTGAATGTATTTCGCTCATCTTGCAATAGATGAGCATTTTTACACTACCCTTGAGGAGAGCAATGGAATGTGTTGGCAGCCTCAAGGAGAACAATAGAATGTGTGCAGCTGTTTACACAGCTAGGCATATGTTTAAAACACACACTGGGCTCGGCAAACAACTCCGGGGGTCCTTTTACATGCAAAACAAGATAATAATGAGTTAATGGGCATTAATTAACCTCATCCTCCAAAGCACTCCAGCATAGGGTTTGAGTAAATCAGGCCACTACACTATATGTTAGGTCCTCTGGCTGAAAGCTGCTCCTGTCTATGACCCTAGCCTTAGGCAGAAAGGTTCTATGCAGTGAGCCCGAAAATTGCTATGGCTTCAGAAATTACAGATAGATCTTCTATCCTTAACCGTCTGGGTCCAGTGTATTACATCTGAGGAACTAGACGATTGAGCAATCTCCTACGTCTATACTTTTGCGATATTGGATCCTTTGCAGCTAAGCTCTCAGATTTGATCTGATAAGTTAGTTGAGACCCTTTGGGTCTCTGACGGTAAGGCTGTCTGTCCATGGGCAGGTTTGAATTGCATTCCCCGCGGTGATAATCCAGCCACGGGGAACGCAGTGAAAGCTCTCTGCAGCGGGTTACCGCAACGCCCAAGGACAGGCAGACTAATAAGTTCTCAATATTGTCTCTGGAATTTCTGTGAAGGAAGGTTAAAGGCAGGGGCGTAACTACATGGGCCCCCACTCATCACTATGGTTCTTGCAAATACAATCCCCAGTGGCATTGGAAGAACATTATGTAAGACAATCAATGGAAATAAAGACACAGACACAAAGATTTATGGAGAAAGAACATTTTATTTCTAGTTATAGGAGATAATAAATTTTATTATGGGGAATTTGGAGGCTGAGTTGATCCAGAGGAAGGCGAAAACCCTTTAAGGAAAAAGCCAATTATCCTTGTATAAAGGGAAAAAATTCCTTCCTGACCCCAAATATGGCGATCGGAACAAATCCCAGGATCGAAGCCGACATCTGATCTATCTGACTTTTTAAAATGTGTTATTGTTTTCATAAATCTATTACCATCTGTTAGTGTGAAATATAAAGTGTAGAACTAAACCTATTTATAGACTGTGTTGATCCAGAGGAAGGCGAAAACCCCCTTTAGGAAAGAGCCAATCATCCTGTTTCAAGGGGGGAAAATTCCTTCCTGATCCCAAATATGGCAACCAGAATAAATCTCAGAATCAAACGCCAGCAGCTCACCTCCCTAATGTATGTGATGTCAGCTAAAGTTTGTGTTTCATTTTTATGTTTGTATTATATTATTTATGTGGCTGTTTCCTTATAAATAAAACCTAACCCTATTTAAGGCTGTGAGTTGATCCAGAGGAAGGCAAAAACCACCTTGAGGTATGAGCCAATTGTCCTCAAGTTGGAAAAATTCCTTCCTGATCCCAAATATGGCGATCAGAGCAAGTCCCCAGATCAAAGCCGACAACTACACCTATCTGTGTGTGCGTACTCGTGTCTATGTATGTGTTTGTATTTATACTTGTGTTTAATCTGGTGTGGTGTAGGCTACTTACCCGGCCTGTGCCGAGGTCTTACTAGTAACCAGGAGTTCAGGGATAATAGTCACTCGGGCTATTTTTCCTGAACTCGCCAGCTACAAATCAAGCACAGGCCGCTCCTGGTGGTGTAGAAGGTCTTCAGGAGAGGATGATGTTCAAGTCAGCCGGAGGAGGTCAAGGTAGCTGATGTTAGCATGCAGGATACAGATGGTGGAGAGAGGATGTTGTTGGTAAGCGGAGCTCTTCTACAGCAGCAGAGTCGCAGGTTCAGGAGACAGTTGACGCGGGCTTAGTCTATAAGAAATAAGAGAGAAAATTGTTAGTTTTACCAGTTGTGGATACAAACAAGTGAACTACTGCAATATGACAATTTGTATCAGGAGCTGATTTATATTTGATATACAAAAAAAGTTATTTTCTGCAACTGTGACTCTACTATGAGTTATTAGCAGTTTTGTGATTGTGGAAGCCATAATGGAGGCCATATTGCTTGCCAACCAGATATATCAAAATCTCAGAAGGGAATGACTCAAAGGGGGAAAATTACAGGGCATTTTATGCCAGATTCTGGCATAAAAGGTCAAATCATTTGGCAGAAGCCCGGCTGTTCTGTTGCAGTGTATTAATGGTAGGTGTCCTTTGTGTATAGGAATGTATTGTTGTACAGATAGGTATGTGTAGGTGTACAGATATAACTTACCAGATGGTTGTGGCTTCCTTCACAATCGGATTCTTCTCATCATCCTAGGAAGAAGCAGAAACATAATTATTGGAAAAGAAATAAAAATGTAGCTGAGGAGGGAAAAGACTGCGGACCAGGCATGGTGACACGAAGCAGGGTTATTATATGACCACCTGTGCTGTCTGACACAAGAGGAACAATAATGATGAACACAGAGGTCAAAATGAAGAACATTATCCCTAGAGGAGGAAGATCTTACCGGGTCCAACTTGGTGAAGTGTACGAGAATCCGTCTATCGGGTGAATGGGTGTCTTATCCTCCAGCCACAGCAGGTCCCGATTCTCCAAAACCTCCCTGAATGGTCTGAATGGTGGCCGTGCTCTTTTAAGTTCCAGCACCTCCCAATCTATGGTGTCGAAGAACTGGTGACCTCGGATGTTCCTGTAGACACCCAGCCTCTCCTCAGGCTTCTTACGTAGCAGTCTCTCCAGAAGATGCTTCACATCAGCATCAAGCCAAGGTGGGAATTTTGGCTCCTTTCTGGTGATGGCTTTGATGACCTTTCTCCTGATGGAGCCGTAATAGAAAGGGGACTGTCCTGCCGCCATCCAGGATACGACAATTCCCAGGCTCCACCAGTCGACTGCTGTGTCGTAGTCTTCTTCAAGAAGCACTTCTGGGGCCATGAATTGAAGTGTGCCCGTCACTCCACTGATCTTGTTAGACGAGGTGACACCGTCTTGGGCCAGCCCCAGGTCAATCAGGCGGATGTGTCCAGATCTGTCCAGCATGATGTTGTCTGGCTTTATGTCACTGCAATGAAAAAAAGAGACATGTTAATCTGTTCATTGATACAGAGGTCTTAGGTATGTACCACAGAAAAAAGTCCTAATTGAGGATTCTGGGAAAGTCTGGAACCCATTGCAAGGAAAAAGAGAAATGTGGAAAAGTTCTGCTTACCGATGGACGATGCTGCGTTGATGCAGGAACTGGAGGCCGCATGCTATCTCCGCTGTGTAGAATCTGAGAGAAGAGTGTAGTATCAATGACATGAAATCAGTCCGCTGACATCATGTCACCATCAAAGTGTCCGTCACCACCAGAAGAGAAGAGGCAGCCTGTATGCCCTCCACTCTTCTATATTTGTCATGTCACCCTCAGTCCCCCCAACCCCTGGTTAGTCATTTACTCACCTCACATGGTTGATGTCCAAGCTGCCGCACATTTTGATCAGCGCTCCCAGGCTTCCTCCAAGCAGATACTCTGTGATAAAGTAGACTCGGTCTGCAGACTGATGTGCGGCATACAGGTGACAGATGAAAGGGCAGTCTTGGGCCTTCAGTAGTATCCGCTGCTCTCTCATTAAGATGTGTGGTTCGCTCCTTGTTTTGTTGACAACCTTGATGGCCATGAAAGTGTTTCTTTCGGGGAATGATGCCAGGACCACCTCAAGAAAACAAATAGGAAATAATCACTGACAGCGACCAGAGGGGAAAATCATATACATTTATTGCATGAGGGATTTATCAATAGGCCGCTTTCAAATTGTGCAAGATTTGTGTGTTTTTAAAGAAAAAATGGGTAAATCGCACATTAGCGAGCATGATATTGGGCCACGTTTCACATTCCGATATCGCGCTTGGTTATGTGTAGGTAGCCTAAGGCTAGTTCCACACATAGCAGCATCTACATGAAAAGAGATGAAAATCATGCTGAAACAACATAAGTTGACATGAAGCAGAGTTACAATCCGCACCATAAGTCAATTTACACAATAGAGTTTTTTCCGTGAGCATAAGGCCTCCTGCAGCGGGCCGACTTACATTGCGAAATCCAGAGCGGGATTCCACCTACGGATTTCACAGCAAATCCAGCCCATAGCATGTTATGGCAAAACGCGATTTCCTGCCCATGAGAGGAAATTAATTGCGATTTTCGCAGGAAAGAAATCACAGCTTTCTGCGAATTGCTGCAGGCTACGCACGGCCGGCTTCCATTGAAGTTAATGAAAAAAGTCATCCATCATGCAAGCCATTCCGCAATCATCATTGCGGAATGGCCACAGGAGCCGTGTCATCGCCATAGCGACAGTGTGGCATCCTCTCAACTGCGCATGCTCCGGGCGGTACATTCGCAGCAGAGAAGGCCGCGTCATTGCCCTAGCGATGGCGCAGTGTTCCATGTACTGCGGATGTGCCACCGGGGACATTGGCAGCGAAAGAGAAGATGCCAGATCGGTAACCTAGGGTCACCATATGAGCTGCGGATATATGGGTCATTGCTAAACGACGGCATGTGAAATACAAACAAGTCCTGCAAGGCTTTATTATCATAGCTGCTATAGTACAAGACCCCTACAGGGATATAAAAAGTGTAAAAAAGAAAATATAAAAATAATGTGAAAAACTAACAAATCATGTAAAACAAAAAAAACCCTCTTTTTTGTGTTCTTTACCTTATTTGTATAAATTTTAAAAAAACGTAAAACCCCACATATTTGTTATCATCATATCTGTAACAACCCGTACAATTAATTTGAACACATTATTTATCCTGCACAGCAAAAAACAATAAAAAAAACTACAAAACAGAGGCATAATGCTTATTTTCAACATTTTGCCTCCCAAAAATCACAATAAAAGTGATCAAAAAAGCCGTATGTACCCCAAAATGGTACCAATAAAGACTACAGCTTGTCACACAAAAAACCCTCACAGAGCTCCGTCCACAGAAAAATAAAAAAGTTATAGGACTTTCAATGCAGCGATGTGGGAAAAAATTTTCCAAAAAAGAGTTTTTACTGTGGAAAAGTAGAAAAACCCAAAACAATCATAAGAATTTTGGTATAATTGTAATCGTACCGACCTGCAGAGAAAATGTATCATGTTATTTATGCTGCATGATTAGCGCTGTAAAAAACACATAAAACGAGCAATGACAGAATTGATGGGTTTTCTCTCCCTGCTATCAAAAAACATTTCTAAAGTTGTACAATATAGTATATTTACCCAAAAATGGCACCAATGAAAACTACAGTTCGCTTTGCAAAAAACAACCCCTCAAGCGGCCATGTCGACAGAACAATAAAAAGTTATGGCTTTTGAAAAGTGGAGATAAAAGTCCCCCCAAATCATTGCGTTCTTATGCCCAAAATTGGCCGTATCCTTAAGGGGTTAAAGCAGCGATTATGGGTGACCGTCGTTCACACATCAGAGTCTTTCATCAGTATTTTGTGAGGCAAAAATGGAAAGTCCAAAGGAAGTAGAATGGGAAGATTTACATTTTGGCTTAAAAATACTAATGTAAAATCCCCCCGTGTGAAGGAGCCCTCGCTGCGCCCCAACCCGAAAATACAAAGTTCTGGAACTTACCTTGCTGAAGCTTCCTCTGCCCAAGATCTGTAGGGCGGTGAAGCGACTGATATCAAAGCTGTGGTGTGGTGGTACGAGGTCCTGGCTGGTGCCCGGTCTTGGCCCCTCATCCTTAGGCTCATCCTCTCCGCTCCTCCTCTTCTTTATTTCCGTGAGTCCACTCACGCTGTCATCTTCTCTCTTTCTCTTTTCCCCAACTCCTCCGTGTCCATTGGACGCCATTATTCACAGTCTTATACTCTTCAATCCAACCACTGCCGTCGTCAGTTGAAAGGAAATGGCAGTTGGCCGAGTGAAGGTCAAAGGTCAGGGAAGCTGCCAGTACTTTGCTTGCCAGTACCCTGCTCTGCCATATACACAGTGATGTGGGCACCATGAGTGATGGTCTAGTGCCCAATGAAACAGGGAAATTCATAGCTGGTTCTTCTAGTGCCACATTATTAATAGATGGGGTAGGGATGGCACTTCATTTCAGGGTTGGCAGCGGTGCCCATAGTTCATCAGAACTTCTGGAGTTTTAGAAAACTTGTAGTTGTGTGGAAATTTAAATGAACAGGGTGGAGAAATAACCCATAAATTGTACTACTGAGAGGGATAATAATGCCTGTGAGGGTCATTTTCTGCTCTATTCAATAAGTGTTCATCATCCAGATACATGATGTGTATTTCCATAGGTTACAATGGGCAGCGCCCTCGCCAGCGCAGATCTGGGTGTAGCGAGTGGAGATGCTTCTATGGAGGTCACAGAGGGATTCATCCACAATGGGGGTTTATAGTGAGGTATGAAATGTTAGAAAGGGGTCATATAGAAATGTTAGGAGGGTCTTATAAACAAGCAGTGGTGGTGAGAATTACTGTTGGGGGCTGTAAATTGGCACAGTAATGTGCATACGGCATTATAAGACTTTATTTAGATTGAGCCAATAAAGACTACTATATTAGACAAGTTTGTGAGTCCAATCTGAAGTCTGGGAGAAGGAGAGGTTGTGTACAAGATATCGCCAGGTTTTGGGCCTCGAAAGAAGAGCGTGTAGCGTAATACGCTCACTTCTGCACAGTGAATGAGTGTATTTAACACTTGCGCCTGTTCAGAAATGGAGCGTATTTGCGCAGGCACCACTCATTCACACAAGCCGGGGGGAATCACCGCACCTGATATAAAAGGATACATTGCCTAACATGGTGGCTGTGATTGCAGGTATGCGCTGCACTAAGTGCATTTCCGTGCGGGCAGATATGCGTGCTTCCACACCTCCCATAGACCTCTGTGGGGCTTTTTGGTTCGCAAACATGCACAAGATAAGGCAGGTCCTATTATTTTGCACCCACAGAAAAACAGGAGCAAAAAAAGAAAAGAAAGGGGGTAAAAAGCCCATTGAAATCAATGGGTTCCATTCTCCACGTATCACACTCATCTGTTTAAGCCCTTATATAAGGAGACCATACATCTTCATTTAGGTCAGACAGTCCCGCTTTGTGACCTTTTGTTCAGCTTTCCCAGGGTCGGGACATGGGGTCACCATTTCAAGACGTGGGATCCCCATTAAAGTGATTAGCAGCCAGGGTGCTGCAGCTACACAGCTGGTAATCACTGACTGGCACCGCTGCCAGATATAAACACTGATGGCAGTGTGTGCATCTGGGATCCTCTTCCGCTACTCCCCTAACTTCCAGGGAGTGCTAACACTGGAAGCCTTGGGAGCAGATAAGGGGGAGTGCCGCATAGTGAAAAATCAGCTGCAAGTACGAGGCTAATTTCTAGATTTTGACTGCCTTTTGCATGAAGAAATGCTGCAGAATTTGCTCCCCATCTTTTTTTAAATGGCTTTGTACTTTTTACAACAAAGGAGGTAAAAAAAAAAAGAAAAAAATCATACGTTGTGATAAGCCACGCCCCTGATCACACCCCTTTGACCCTGAGAAAATCTGGTCACCCTACATGCCTACTGTGAAGCTTCTTAAGCCCCAATGCAAACTCTGTGACAAGGCTCCCAGCTATGTCATTTATGACAGTGGTCTCATGTGGCATAAAGGAATCATTTGGTTCCCCTCATGTTTATAAGTCCAAGTGCAAACTCTGTACCCCCTGTAGCTTGGATATGAAGATTCACATTTGCAATATCCAAGGGGTTGGACAAAAATATGGAAACACTGTACACAGTGCATACCTTAAATTACATGGAATTATAAAATGATGGTTCCATTCTTAGATCTGATGTTGAAAGGTAATAATGAAACAGGGAGAATTGAAATGGAATTATATAGAAAACCAACGTCTGGTAACACGATTCTACATGCCACTAGTGGGCATCCTAATAACACAGTAAGGGCTTATTCAGACTACGGTATATCGGCCAGGTTTTCATGCCCGGCCGATATACGGTGTCCCTCTCTGCAGGGGAAGGAGGCTAGAAGAGCCGGGAGCAGTGCACTGAGCTCACGCCCCTTCTCTGCTTCTTGACGCTATTTGCAATGGGAGGGGGCAGGACGCAGGCAGAGCTGAGACCTGGAACTTAGCTCCGCCCCCACCCCTGAAGTCGCCCTTAAAGTGATACCCACAAGGGAATTTATAAGGGCAAAAAGAGCTTGTAGTGACCCAGTAAGTTATGACGCAGAAAAAAAAAAAGAAATATACCGTAGGTTGCAAGACCAAGGATACAAATAATCTATCTTTAACAGAACTGGTAAAAAAAGTAGATATGATGGAAAGGGAACAACTACTGGAGAATAAGAAAGGAATTCTGTCTTGGAAAAAGAGAAAGGGCTCAGTGTTCCCAACAGCCTACATACAACCGTGATTTTATAACATCAAAAAAGCTTTTTTTATATAGGTTCTTGCTAATCTTAAAACAAGATGAGATTATAAATGATAATCAATGTTTGTGGCGAAGAGAAATCAAAATGTAGGTAACATTCTATCACCCAGGTTATATGTATCAAATATAGAAAACATCTCACTGGTTGACATTTAAGGGTTTGTTTAGATGTGGGAACTCTTGTTGCAGTGTGTGGCATTTGGGTTTGAGAAAGGAGAGATTTACCAATAGTGAAGGGATAAAGAGTCTAAAATTAATAGCTTCATAAACTGTAGTTGTGAAAATATAGTATTTGTCATTACATGTACTACGTGTGGGATATACTATGTGGGATGCATTACGAGAAAGATCAGGACACGCATTGCAAAACATGGGAGACAGATGAAAAATTCCAACCCGAGTGGCTCAGGAGCGGCCGGACATTTCTTGGAGGTACACTCAGGTAACATGGAGAGTTTGGCATTTTTTTTGGCATTGAAAAGGTTAATAGTCCCAGAAAGTGCAGAATAAGTAAAGAGATGGTCCCTAATAGAGAAGCCTATTGGATTCTAACACTGAGCACCAGATTCCCAGCAGGAATGAATACAAAGACAGATTTCATATACCGTATATACCGGCGTATAAGACGACTTTTGAACCCCGAAAAATCTGCTCTGCAGTCGGGGGTCGTCTTATGCGCCGGTAATACAAAAAAAAAAAAAGTGTAAAAAAAAAAAATTTCTTACTCACCTCCCACGGCGTTCTGTCGCGCTCCGGCAGGATGTCGCTCGCTCCGGCAGGCTGTCGCTCGCTCCTCGTCCCCGCCGCAGCATAGCTTTCTGAATGCGGGGCTTGAAATCCCCGCTTCCAGAAAGCTAATACACACGCCGGCAGCCATGACATCATTGAATGGCTGTGATTGGCTAAAGCACACGTGGCTTCAGCCAATCACACTATTCAATGACATCATTGAATGGGTGTGATTGCTAACACGTGCGCCTTCAGCCAATCACAGCCATTCAATGCTGTCATGGCTGCCGGCGTGTGTATTAGCTTTCTGGAAGCGGGGATTTCAAGCCCCGCATTCAGAAAGCTATGCTGCGTCGGGGACGAGGAGCGAGCGACAGCCTGCCGGAGCGAGCGACATCCTGCCGGAGCGCGACAGAACGCCGTGGGAGGTGAGTAATGAATTTATTTTTTTTTCTCCACTGTATACCGGCGTATAAGGTGACAGTTGGGGGGTCGTCTTATACGCCCCGTCGCCTTATACGCCGGTATATATGGTATATTTTTTAAATTCGTCCAATTTTTACATGAAATTAAATATTCTTTGAAAGACCCATGAAATTCATTGCAGCTAGAGCTGGTCATGTGATGAAATAGACTGGAATGAATTGAATATGATAAAAAGAACGAATAAATGATAAATAAAATATATAGAGATAAACAATATGGAAAAACAAAATCCGGTATTTAAATTTAATAATAATAATAATTAAATAATTCAAACACCAAGTTTTTCTATGACAACATAGTAGGAGACTTGAGACCGGGTAAAAAATGTCACCTCCTAAATAGGGAAAAGGATCTGAGAATAACTGTTCCAATAGAAAGATGCTTGTTCTCTTTCAGACAAGCAAAACAAGCTACTAATTGTGCTAAAATATTAGAAACTCACTTAATAGTTTTAACAAGATGGTATTTTACACCCTTACGAGTAAGAAATAGACGCTTCATTCCAGACGCCCTATGTTGGAGAGGCTGTGGACAAGAGGGATACCTTTTGCATATATTCTGGTCATGCCCGCTAATTTCATCTTCATCTTTCATTCTCCACGATAAATACATTTTCAGAAACTAGTATCCCAAAGCTCCCGGGTACAGCCCTCCTTCCTCTAGATTTATAAATAAATAAACCTATGGCTGCACAGCCAATAAACAGCAAGCTGCAATGTCCTGTGTTCTCTGACACCTTTCTATCAGACCCAATATTTTTCAGCAATTTTACCTACAGTAGCTGCTCTGTAGATCAGACTATATAGGCAAGCCTTCACTCGCAACCTGCATCAGGAGGCCTTTGCCATTCATGATCCTGTTGGAGATTCATTAGCTGTCCTTCTTTAGACCATTTTTGATAGGTACTAGGCATTACATACTGGGAACACCCCACTGGGCCTGCCATTTTGGACATTCTGTGACATTCTGGGACATTCTATTCATGAATGAATAGCTAAGAGCTATCTGCCATTGGCTGAGCGCTCCGCCAATATCTAAGCAGTAGCTGCTATTGGCTGAAGCCCTCAGCCAATCTGCACAGCCCTTTCAGGAGGCGGGGATTTTTAAATCCCTGTCTGCTGAAAGAGTTCAGTAGCAGTGCCGGGGAGCCAGCCGGAGGACGCGGCTGACAGCAGGAGAGGTGAGTAACTTTCTTATTATTTTTTTAACCACTTTTTTATGATTATCGGGGAAGGGCTTATATTTCAAGCCCTTCTCCGATAATCATTCTGCAGGGCTTGTCAGAAACCACTGCTTTCAATGGGATCGGCAGCAGTGCCGATAGCATTGGGATAGCATGCCGCGGACTTCTGCCGCAGCTGTCACAGCTGTGGCAGAAGTCCGCGACATTCTCCATATCTTTTCAATGGGGCTAGCGCTGCTGCCACTGGCCCCATTAAAAAGACTTTTTTCAACTTTTTTCATCTTACCATTAAAAAGACTGTCTCTCGCACTGCTCTGTGAGAGTTTTCACTTACTCTCGTAGCACAGTGGAGAAAAAAACGCCGGTGGGTGGGAACCCTTAGAATTGAGGAAAAAAATTCCATCTTGGTTTCATCAGACCAGGGAATCTTGTTTCTCACAGTCCAAGAGTCCTTCAGATGCTTTTTGGTAAACTCCAGGTGGCTTTCATTTGTCTTTTAATGAGGAGAGATTTCTTTCTGTCTACTCTGCCATAAAGCCCAGATTGGTGGAGTGCTGCAGTGATGGTTGACCTTCTGGAAGTTTTCCCCATTTGCACATCGGATCTTTGGAGCTCAGCCAAAGTGAGCATAGGATTCTTGATCACCTCTTACCAGGACCCTTCTCCCCCGATTACTTAGTTTGGTGAATTGGCAGCTCTAAGAAGAGTCCTGGTTGTTCCAAACGTTTTCCATTTAAGAATTATGGCAGCCGCTGTGCTATTGGGAACGTTCAGTGCAGATTTTTTTTTAGTGGCCTTCTCCAGACCTGTGTCCACACAATCCTGTCTCTGAGTTCTACAAGCAGTTATTTTCTACTCATGGCTTATACGATGCATATCAGAGCCTCGTATTGGCTCTGATATGCATCATGAGCTGTGAGACCTTATATAGACAGGGGGTGTCTTTTACTTTGCGCAAGGCAACAACATAACAAAATGTAATAATGGTGAAAGGGTCTGAATGCTTTCCAAATGCATTTCTCAGCTGTTCACAGTGGCCATTGTCAGGTGATCATCAATGTTATTCACTGTCAGTGGTTTTAGTGTTATAGCTGATCAATGTATGCTGGACTTCTCTTTCATAAGTAGGTACATTTTAGGTCTTTGAGGAAGGTGGGTGACAAACATTATTGTAGGTATTATGGAAGCCATATTAGTTGTCACTCGTATCTTCTAATCTTACAAAAGTAGGTGTCAAATTTGTTTTTAAAGTTCTATTCAGCCATTTCATAATGACACAAAAGATCAACTAAAACTTATTCTGAAGCACAAAGGTTCTTTGAGGTCTATATGGTAAGCCAACATTGGCAAACATACCCCGGTTTTAACTCTGATTGTCGTCTCACAGCCGAGTATGGGACAGAGATGGTGCAGGCCTTCATCAGTGCCTCCAGTACCTCATCACGGAGCATGCTGACTCTCACAGCAATCATGGAGAAATAGGTTATCTTGTCAGATCTCCTTTTAGCATAGAAGCCATCAGGAAGAACCTTGTACCAAGGAGGAAATCAACATCAAATATACTGTATTTATGAAAATATCACACATTAGATCATATACTCCCCCTGTTGTACAGTGTGCCACATTCATCAATAATGCAAGATCTGGAACAGCACATACACCACGTGGGCTGGTGTCACATCGTCTGCGCCGGAAATTCCCCTTATCAGTCTTAACGTCACTTACAATCTTGTTAACGCTGGCAGATGTGTTCAACTCTGTGCTAAAATATGCCCTCCTATAGTAGAACCAAGTCAGCCTATAAACATATAGTTCTTCCTTTGTCAATCAGAAAGCTGAGCTACTGGTAGCTCAGCAATGATGCGTTTGGTAACCCTGGTCCTTCTGAGTCAAGAGGACCTAACGTGGTCGAGCGCGTCATCGGGACTCAAGAATGCTGAGGAAAAAAGATCAGGTAACGCGCCCATTACCTGAGTGAACACATGATTCTGGAGGAGGCTGAATGAGCAGCTTCGTGGGCTAGGCAATGAGTAGTGGGAGGCACCCACAGAAAATCCATAATGGTGCTACATAGACTGAGGCTCATCAACACAAAGGGACTGGAGTGGACTTCAATGCAGTCAAGAAATGTCAAAAGAGGTACACAGACATTATCCTGGCTGGTGTAGTTAAAGGCTCATTGGCCCTGTGGCAGATTTTCAGCTTGGAGACAGCGGGGAGCATTTACATAAGTCTTTATAACATGGTAGGCTTAGATACAGTGTATCAACACTAGCACACATCTAAATAATGTGGTCACAAAATAATAGATACCAGTTCTATACAGTCATAGTGAGTACCGTGCAGTTACCTCCAGTGACTCATATTCCTCTGACTAGTGGTGTTCACTTTTGCCTTTCTTCTCTATTTGGGCCCAAGACTGCCATGGCAATTTTTTTCTAGCTGTAATTCATTTCTACACCCTCTAACCATCCTGCTGCTCCTCCTGCTCCTCTCAATGACATCTACATAGCAATAGTACCTCCCTTTCGCCCCAACAAAGCTAATAGTACCCCCATAAGGTATTGGTGACACCATTGTATACTAGTAGGTAATATCGCCACCTTTGTGCCCCCCATAATGTAACAGTGCAACCATAAAGCAATAATGCCTCCTTGTGTCCTTATAATGTAATAGTTCCCCTACAAAGTAAAAGTGTTCCTTTGTGCCCCCATAATGTAATAGTGCTCCCTTTTTTGACCCATAAGGTAATAGTGATCCCTTTATGCCCCATGTAGTGGCCCAGAGTTGGGGTAGGTGTATGTCTGTCTTGCATAAACTGTTTTGTGTACATGTGTCTTATGCACGTGCTAATAAACTGTCTTATGTCTTGTCGCCCCATTCCCCCCCTTAATCTGTGAGTTGTAGTTAGTCTTGCAAGGAGGGACGAGTTAGAGGAAAGCAGGGGGGGGGAGAGGGAGAGAAGAGAGTCGAGATGCAGTCGGTGGAGGTTGGTGGAGTCCTGGGCCGTCTGTGTGTTCTAGAAATAGGGTCATGGGGAAGTAACCAGACTCTCACTGGACTTTCTACTGACTCGAAAGTGGAGGAGCCTACACTGCCATGGAGACCTCAAGGAGTAGAGTACTAAAAAGGAAAGAGAACTTGTGGACATTTTGTTTCTTTTTGGTTGGCACTGCTACAAAACGTTTAGGTAGAAAAGGGATTTTTTTTTCTTCTTAAACTAATAAGAAATAAATAATCCTAGTATAGAAATATATATTTCACTTGTTCTTTGCTGGGACTCTAGAAATTTAATTTCATGTAAAGATAAAATTTTGCACCCTTTTCTGTCTTAGTGTTAGAGCCAGTGTGGAATAATGTTTTGGGCTTTGGGGAGAAGAACAATGTATGGGCCCCATAGCGAATGCTGAAGTATCCCGGTATCTCGGTTCAGCACAAAAAAAGAAAAAAAAGACTGGCCAGTCCTCATTTCAATACGTGCTGTCATAGATAACGTCTGACACTGGAAGTGGGATCCTGGGAAATCAAACCAGGAAGGGTTACCGGGTTAGCTGGAGGGGGAAGTTCATTGTTGTTCTGCCATGCTGACATCATGTCTAGGTTAGAGTTGTTTCTAGTCTTCAGCTTAGTCTTCATAGGAGTTAGTAGACACTCATTTTACTAGGTAGCTAGAAGTCTAAGGTAATGGGGTAGTACACTTGTGAATCCCTGCTCCGGACCTGCATTCGCTCTATTTTCAGAGGACATCGGGGTTGGCTTCTTTTAAGTAGGGGGGAGCTGTGGGGGCCCAGAGTTGGGGTGTTTTTAGTGTAGATGTATGTCTGTCTTGCGTAAACTGTTTTGTGTATATGCGTCTTATGCGTGTGCTAATAAGCTGTTGACCCTTTCCCCCCTTCCTTAATCTGTGAGTTGCAGTTAGTCTTGCAAGGAGGGAGGAGTTAGGAGGAGGCAGAGTAAGAGAAAAGGACAGAACAAAGTCGAGATGTAGTCGGTGGAGGAGGACGTGTCAGTGTGAAGCTGAAGCTGACGTATGCTTCTGCCTCCACAGAACCGTGGGCTTCTCTCAAACTCCTTGAGACATACAAAAATGGGACTAAATCTTTAAGCAATAGCATGTAGAAGTGTCAGCTGAGAAGTGTAGCTGAACATCAAGAGAAAGAAACAGCAGTGTTGAGGACCTCACTGCATCGGGAAAGTATCCCTGAGGATCGTCTAATCAGATAACTTGGATTAAAAACACCTAGGAACCAAGAAGATAAGTACAAAGGAAGCCTGCTAAAAGTGTTGTGTCTGAACTGTCATCTTGCTGTACTCTTGGAAAATCAAGGTTGGATTCCGTGTGTAAAGGAAACATTTACCTCTGGTTTTGAAGATTAACTTTGTGGACTCTGTTATTTGCTGACGAGTAACTTTCTATGGGAAAAGAGGTACTGGCATCACGTGACAACACTGTTAAAATTGATTACCATCATTTATACATTTTTTGCCTGTTCTGTTTTTTGCACCTGCATGCGACCGAGCTAGGCCCTTGTCACCATTGCCAGGGGGAGAGCATAGAGCCACCTGTGATAACCATCTTGAGAACATACCCGTGTTCTCCTCCGCAACGGCATGCCTCAGGTTCAGATGCCGCACCCCATAAAGGTAGTAGGACCCATTTTTAACCCATTGCTAAAAAAAATTTCCTGTTTTTAAGTGTGTGCTCTGAGATTATGGAATTACATACTTGTTATTTACTTCACATTTTGCTTTGTACCTGTTGCAGATAAAACTGTTGTTGATTATTCATCCATATTTCTGATACAAAGAACCACATGACTAATGGCATACCAATAATGCCAGCATACCACGCAGTTACTGTACGACCCCTTATGATTGGGGTATGGGGATAAATGGCCTGGCCCCCTGTGCCACCCGATGATATACCGGCCCCCTTAAGTCACACTGCTGCTGGACAATGCATGCCTCCGTGCAGTGTTTAGCCTGAGTCTTTTCCCCGTCCATACTTAGAGCAAGACATGTAGGCAGTGTGGGGCTACGGACTGCTGGAGTTGAATGATGTCTGGCAGTAGTGATAAAGTTGTTCTGCTGCTGTGGCCAGTAGGGAGGGGGACACAGAAAGCATTTTATAAATTTGAGGGGCTCAGAGGGCACATTATTAATTTGTGAGTCCACAGAATGGGTGCTATTAATCTGTGGGGCACTATTACTTAGTGAGGCCCCTGGAAGGATTAATAGTGTGCAGAAACTAGTTGTGGCTGAATGAATGCTAATGGTGGTCTAGGCCCAGATAGAGAAGAAAAGGAACTACAGAGGAGACCAATTGAAGAAGACATCACTTGTGATCAATGGAGGTAACTGCACTGCAATCACTATCACTGTATAGATCTGGCATGCTAGAGCTGAGCCACTGTATCTAAACCCCCTGTATTATAAAAGGGGTCTTCTAAATATGCTGTCTCATATATATCACATGTACAGGGGTACCTGAGAGTATCTGCTTAGCACGTTTTCCTTTGGGATTTGAATATTGCTCATCAGGAGGTATCCGTTGTCAAGGTTCTTAAAAGCCATCTTGGGCCCAATGTCTCCAACGGATATTCCTGAAAAGAGGTTACATGATGAATTCTGATTTATTATAAACAGAAACGTAATATCACAGCATTTATATCAATTGTCCAAGTGTAAAGCAGAAAGTATTAGCTGGTGTATATGTGTACAACTAAGGGCACTCTCATCACACTACGGCCGTTCCCCCCTGGAGGAGGATTGCACCGTATCCCACTGTAGAAGTTTGCATATTGGATATTTTGCCCATAGGGTCCTATTGTAAAAATAACACGTATACAGCACAGTATTTGTTTTTTTCTGTATACCTCTCTATGCGTTAGTGAAGTTTACTACATTTTTTGTGGTATACTAAGCACCCAGTGGAGAGCAAAATAATACTTCTAATTCTCGTTGGGTGAATGGAGCCTTTGAATAAGCCTGAAAAGCTTTTCCCAGCATGCACACTAAGCGCGCATTACTAGCATGATGAAAATATAGTCTTGCTTTGGAGTAATTAGCTGTCTACCATTAGGTAACATAGTATGCTAGGCCCAAAAATGGCTTGTGTCCATCTAATTCACCCCATTACCCCCCACCCTTCCCATTGTTGATCCAGAGGAAGGCAAAGAAACATCAATGAGGTAAAAGCCAATTTTTCTTATTTAAGGGGAAAAAAATTCCTTCCAAACTCCAAGTTTGGCAATCAAAATAATCGCTGGATCACCGGCCCTTCTGATGTAATTAGTGACTATAACATATAATGTTGTAACACTCAAAAAAGGCATCCAGGCCCCTCTTAAACTCCTTTAATGAATTTGCCATTGCCACGTCCTCAGGCAAAGAACCCCCTTCTATGTTGGTGCAGAAAACTTCTTTCCTCTAGACGTAGAGGGCGCCCCCTTGTTACAGTCACAGTCCTGGGTATAAGTAGATGATGAGAGAGATCTCTGTATTGTCCCCTGATATAGTTATACATAATTTTTAAGTCACCCCTCAGCCATCTTTTATCTAAAGTGAATACTTCAAATTTTGATGACCTTGCTGGGTATTGTAGTTTGCCCATTCTGTTTATTACTTTAGTTGCCCTTGTCCAGATCCATTTGCAACCACATTCTATCCTCTCTTGTGTTAATTCCTTTATATAGTTTTGTATCATCTGCAAATATTGCTACTAGTATATTTTACTGTGCAATCCTCTACTAGGTCATTAATACATTTATTGAAAAGAATAGGGTCCAATACTGCCCCCTGTGGTACCCGACTAGCAACAATGACCTAAATGTACCATCAATAACCAGCCTCTGCTCTCTATCACTGACCAGTTACCTACCCTTACTTACACACATTCTCGCCCAGACCAAACATTCTCACTTTATATACCAACCTTTTATGCGGCACAGTATCAAACTCTTTAGAGAAGTCCAGATACACAAGATCCAATGACTCCCGGGTCCAGTCTAGAACTTACCTCCTCATAGAAGCTCATCAGGTTGGTTGGACAGAAGCCGTCTCTCATAAAACTGTGCTGATATGGAGTTATACAGCTATACTTCTTGAGGTAGTCCACGACAGCATGTCTTTGTGACAACTACTATTTCCCTACACAAGAAAGTTACACTTTTAAAGGGAACCTGCCACCTTCAGCACTATAAACTAACTTATGGTGATGTTAGGGCGGTGCTGTATTTATTATACTCTACTGGTCTTGTTTCCTGGTTCCCGTGGTGCCCGCCGCTGAAGGCTACACTCCGGCTTTTTAGAGTTCTGTGCGCTTGCTCTGTTATAAAATCTATGGGCACCCACACGACTCTGAAAAGAGTCAAATTTTCAGCCGCCACTCAGACTTTAGTGACGGGAACCAGGAAATGGTTAAATATAAAAACCTTACAGGACCTGGCTTCCTGTCACCTCACCTAGCAGCACCATAAGTTACTTTATGGTGCTTTAGGAAGGTGACAGGTTCCCTTTAAGAGGACCTACCACCACTACTATTATTTTTGCTTCAGTAAATAATTACACTTTCCATGGAAAAACAATTCTGGAGCATATTTTCTTATAGCTCTACATTGTAGCGATTCTCTGCTAGGCCTCCTGGACATGTCTGAATAAATTGTCGACTGGTTGTTACTATTCCTTTTGTCAATGGGGTGTGTCCACATATACAACTTTCATCACTGATTGGACAAGTGTCACTTTGTAGGGATACGCCCCTTTGACAAAGTGAATGGTAACAGCCATTGTCTTCATTTCTTCTTACTTTTCCCACAGAATCAAAGGAACAGAACAAAGTTCTAGGAAGAAAAACTCCAGATTTGTTATTTTACAGGGAATGCAAGATATGGAGGAGGTCTGAAGATGTAGAACAGCAGATTTTTATCTGCATTACATGCTAATGGACAGCCTGTCCCCAAACATCAGCACTTCAGGTAATAAGGAATTGAGCTTGTTGGATTTCAATATGCCCGGCCGTTGGCTCCCAGGAGATAAGCCATTGCCAGGGATGTTGTTTAGGAATGGATTTTCCCATTCTGCTTGCTGAAAAAAACCTTGTACAATTGTCTGATTTTGGCATGCGTACGTATGTGGGAGCCACAAGAGACACCTGTAGGCCAAATGAGTATTCGGCCAACAGCTCTCTTATCTATGCTATTTTACCAAAAGTATTTGGATCGTGTCTTATGTCAGCCATAGTTTGTTTTGCTGAACATGCTTCAATCTAAGGAACTTACAGAGTTTACACGTGGTGTCATTCTTGATTGTCATATTAGTGGACTATTGGTTTGTGACAATTCCACTACCACCCAGACACCAGCTCAAATGGGAATTACGTGGTCACAAGGTGGAGGAAAGAGGGATGTACCATGCCTAAACAAAGAACCCCATACAACCCAAAATATTAACCAAAAAGGACAAACGACACCTGAGAGGGTCCGGTCACAGAAATCCCTTATCTACTGAGAATATGCAAGCAAGTAGAAACCAAGTTAGTGTCAGCATTGTCCGACAGGGACTGGCTGCTATTGGATACACCAGTGATGCAGCTGTACATAAGGCATCCATGAGAAAGCCATCACAGTTCTTGTCAGATGTCAAAATACCTTTGGTAGGATAGAATATACAGCCAGCTTTATTTTGGTCAGATTGATGGCCTTCCACCACATTTCCTGTATGATCATGAAAATACCCCCATTGTACAAGCCACGACTGTCCTGCACAGAGCACTGTCCCAAGTCCCACCGGAAACCTTTATTATGTATTACAATGCCAACTCTGACCCAGGCCTTAGTGCCCCATATCAGTGCCCAATTTCACTTATGGTCTTATGTCTGAATGGACATGAACATCTGCAGCTATGTTCTAAAATCTAATGGAAATCATCCATAGAAAGGAAGATTATAGCAGCAAAAGGGAATCAAGTCCACATTAGTGCTCATGATTTCGGAATGAGATATTGAATAAGGATATCTATGAATCGGGTTTAGTTGTCCGTATACATAAGGTCTAGTGAACTGAGATTGTTACCTGGCAGTGGAGAGTGGTCCTTCAGACTTCGCATCTGGACTATAAATGGATGTATGTCGTACTTGTGTCCATTGTTGTATAGCTGGGCTAGGACCACAGCATGTGTGCTGGTTTTTCCTACTGTTCAGATCAAAAATGCAGAAATTACCATCTGGGCATGTGTGGAACATTTTATATTACAGACATCAAGAACTGGAGTGCAAAAAAAAGAAATGACTTACACCCTCCTGGCCACCACTTTGTTGCTGGTATCTGTGGAGTATCTATTATAAATTCCTGGGTGATAGGATCAAAGGTGGCTGTGGTCCCTAAACCCCGCAGATATGTTCCTGCAGATACAGAGCATAACAAAAATGCATCTAATTTGCCCTAAGCAGCTTTGCGGTTTACAAAAACACTTCTATTACTATTGACAAATTGTTGGCTTTTCTCTATTTTTTTGGCATTACTTGGATTAATAAGATAAGGGTATAAAGTTCGGCCTTTCAAGAGCCTGATTATTAGGGAACCTACATCTAGGACTCAGTGACATGGCTGAGACTAGACCCCTCAGCCTATGGGGCGCACAAGCCTTCCTCACTACACTGACACTTCCTGACCTGCAACTTCTACACACCACTGTATATGGACAACGCAGTCTTAGGCTAACTTCATAATGGAGAGAATCCCGCTCCTATATCACGCTCGCCATCCATATGATTTTCCAGAGGACATGAGGTGTTTGCATGTCAAAACAGCCTCGCATCACTATGGGGGTGAGGGGCACTCCCCCCCGCGCGCGGCTGTTTGCAGAGGTTCTCCAATTGTTTTCAATGGGAAACCTTGCATTGCAAATGGTGCGATGCTGCCGCTGGTCCCATTGAAAATAATGGGCGGTGCGATGCAAGAGCACGCACAAGATAGTACATGTCGCAATTTGTTTCCAGCATCACATAACAATGCAATGTGGGGGAAAAAAATCACTCATGGGTATGATGGCATTAAAAAAAGCGGTTCACATTTGTGTGAGATTTAAGCGTCTATCAACGCACAAATCTTGCACAATTTTCTTGCCCGTGTGAAGCCAGCCTAAGTAGGGTTGGCACCCAGCTAGTAAACGACTGGTCTAGCCACTAAATATATCTGAAGGTCGGTGCTGGTAATAATTTTTTTCCAGCAATGATAGTTGCCTTTAAATAATGATTAGGTTGCTATGGCCAAGTGTCCTCCACTGCCACGCCTGCAATATGGGAGATGTCTGTGGCTGGTGCCTCATTATGGGGCCATCATCAGTTTTCACACAATTCAAGAGGCTTTGGATTCTTAGAGCATAGTGCTATAATATAAGAATGGTAACAGCCAGCTGTGAGTTTATTCATTGGCTACTGTTGTTGGGTTAAAAAAACGTGGCAACCAGAGGCGTAACTTGAATCTTCTGGGCCCCAATGCAAAATCTGTAACAGGGCCCCCAACTATAATGCTTTATTCATAGTACTGGGTTCCCTATGTGGAGAAGAGAGGCCTTATGGGCCCCTTAAGGCTCCTGGGCCCGGGTGCAACCGCATCCCCTATAGTTACGCCCCTGGTGACAACCACAAGTCTAAGGGTACTTTTAGATGGGACAACTGCTGGGAGCTTAAGCGCCTGACAGTTGTCAGTATGACTATCGCTTTTGTGCATTCACACTGAAGTGATAGCCGTTCAATGAATGGAGGTTGAGCGCACCATAGATTTCTTACCTCCATTCACTGTGATCAGGCAGTCACTCAAAGATGAACGACTGCCTGTTTACAAGTGAGAACTTGCTCACTGTCTATATAAGAGGGATCTTCTGATCCACTGGGCATGAACCTTGTGTAAAAAAAAGTTCAAACAAATGTGTTTTGGAACGGTTTGCAGTTTTTCAATGCAAAGTGTGAAAAATGCAGCAAGTTTGAACATAATCAAGGGGAAAATTCCCATGAAGAAGTTGCCAAAATTTTATACTAGAATCAGAAGGTCAGACATGGTAGATACTTTCTGTCTTCTGCATCTGATATGAAACTCAAAATCTTCACATCTCGCCTTGCTTGACCCAACAATCTGTAGACCCAGCAAGGTCACTTCATTGCTGGCAGTGGGCCAAACTCCACTGACTGTAGCCTACGAAGCTCGGTACTTGATTAGATTGGAGTACTCTCTGCTTAATAATTACAATGGAAATCTACATATTCCCTTTTAATTACTGCATCAGCCATCCCTTTAACATCATATATACATAGATATGGATAAATAACCTGGAAATATATTTAACCTCCCGTCCATTTTCATCCCATCCCATTTCCTCGATTTTCCTCCGCATGTGTAAAGTGTTCCTGACGGCTCCTTCATAACTCTCCAAGAGGGTCTTGAAGTACATGTATTCTGGGCGAAGACGGGGTCCTTGATAACGAGGCTCACTGAGGAAATTAGAGCAGGTAGGTACATCTGTTATCATTTATATAATGTGCAAACAGGGGAGAACAAATACAAGAAACAAACATACAAAAAACACTGTTACATGAAGTAAGCGATCGATGGAAACAGTTGGGGTAAGGGTCCCACTCCAACGAGCTTACATACTACAGATAATGGGGTGATACAGAAGGTGAAGGGCTCGGTATGGTGAGGTGGAGAGTGAGGGATGCTATACACATAGATGATGGTCAAACTTAAGCCGTGTGGTGGTTGAATCGGTATTACTGCAGGGATTGCAGTCAATAGGACACGAAGCATGTTATTAGGTGGAGTAAAGAAGGGTTTCATTTAGGGAATGTGGTATGCCTACCTGAAGAGGTGCGTTTTTAGAGCACGCTAGAAGTTTTATGTGTCATGAATTCTCCGGATAGTTTGGGGTAGAGCGTTCCAGAGGACTGGTGCTGCTTTGAAGAAGTCCTGGAGGTGGGAATGAGAGGTTCGAATTAAAGGGGCACTTAATCTGATTTCATTAGTAGAGCAGAGGACGCAGGTTGGGTGGTGGATTGAGATGAGGGGAGCAATAAAGGGCGGCGCGGTGCTATGTAGAGTTTTCTGGATGAAGGTAGTGAGTTTGAATTGTATTCTGTATTTGATGGGTAGCCAGTGCAGTGACTGGCACAGGGCAGAGGCGTCCAAGAAGCGGCTGTAAAGGAAGATGAGCCTTGCTGCCACACTCAGGATGGATTGGAGTGGGGAGAGTCAGGTGCAGGGGAGGCCGATAAGCAACGAGTTGCAATAATGAAGCCAGGAATGGATGAGGGCAACAGTGAGCATTTTTAAAGTGTCCATGATGAGACAGGAGTGGATTCTTGTGATGTTCTTGAGGTGCAGGTGATACGTTCGGGTGAGAGATTAGATATACGGGGTAAAGGAGAGATCAGAGTCGAAAATGACCCAGAGACAGCAGGCGTGCTGGGAGTTGTGGTTGTGCCACACACTGACGTGGAGATGCCAGGATGAGGTTGGTTAGCAGAGAGCAGAAACACCAGTAGGTTAGTTTTTTGGTTTTTTTTAAGCATTAGGTTTTTTTAAATTGAGGATATAATAGACATACATAACATTTCCGCATATGTAGTACAGATCATACACAACAAATTTTGTTTAACAATGTTCTAATGGGTACAGTTATCTTATTAATATATTCCCCCTTTTTTTTCGGTATAGCATTTAACAAACAAATCGGTATATTTATCTTTGTCAAAATAGTAATGATAGAAAGAGGCAATCTCATTGACTTGTCAGCGGTTCAGACAGATTTCAAACAGTAACCAACTCAACCAGTAAAGAAAAAAAAAGAAAAAAAATACAAATTTGGCATCACATATTTTTCTCATGTCAAGACTTTAAGAATTTTCTCCAGACATCCCAAGACTCCCCATATTTTTTCAATGTATTATTTCTGAACGCTAGCCATTTTTCAAATACACACTGCTCTGCCATACGGTCCTTGAACTCTCCAAATGTTGGGACGATGGGCCCTCTCCAGTATTTAGCAATAATTGTCTTTGCTGTCATTAGAGCATGTCCTATCAGGTATCTGCAATTTGGTGGATAGCTATCTAATTCCACCAACTGTTTGCGGTCCATGTGAAGAATCAGTTGTTTTAAGATCCTCATTGCCTATTATGGGACTGTGTAGACGGACAGCATATGGCTTGCAAATGTCCGAATGGGTCCTACAGCTACACTGAAAGGTCTTGTAGCGCTACTGAGTGATTTGTAGGTATTAAATGACAGCTGCAGCCCACATGATTGCATACAACTCAGGCCAGCTTCACACAGGTGATAGGCTATTTTGCGTTGCGAGAGTGAGTGAAAACGCATGAAAATGAAACCAATGATTTCCAATGGTTTTATTCTCATTTGTGATGCTTTCACTGCATACTCACAGCGCTAAGAAAAAGCAGCATTATCGCCCGTTGTTTTTAGTGGGGCTGGCGGGGATGAAGGAATCCTCTGCCGTAGCTGTGATAGAGGTCCGCGATGCTATCCATTGCTTTCAATGGGGCTAGCGCTGCTGCAGCCCCATTGAAAGCAATGGGTTGCAGCCAAGCACCGCAGCAATGATTTTCGGGGCAGGGCTTGAAATATAAGCCCTTTCCTGAAAATCCTCTCTAGCTGTAAAAAAAGTTTTAAAAAAATTAACTCATCTAGAAGAGCCGTCCGTCTGTCTTCTGGAGGCCAGGGATTGAAAAATCCCCACCTCCAGAAAGCGCTGCCCTGATTGACTGAGCGCCATAACCAATCAGGGGCAGCACCCAGCCATCAATGATTGACAGGTGAGCGCTGACTGTGATTGGCTGAGCGCTGTGGGAATCCGCAGAAAATGGAGCATGCTGCGATTTTTTTTTTCGAGCTCATGCAATCCGCAAATCGGAAAAATGACATTTTCAGGTATTCAATTACCTGCGGATGCCTAATGATTGTCTATGGGCTGACTGAACTGTGGATCGTAAGGGAACTTAATTATCAGCATCTTTTATAAATTTTTCTAATAAGCTGCAATACATCAGTATAGTAGTGTATTAGAAAGCTACCGTGTTTTCCTGAAAAAAAGACACCGTCTTATATTATTTTTGCCCCAAAAGAGGCACAGTGTCTTAATTTTGGGGGAAGGCTTATAATACTCACCTAGTAGACAGCATTTGGGTCCCTCGCGCTGAACTGTAGCAGGCCTCTGTGTACTCCTGAACGCCGACAGAACATTCTCTTCCTGGTGGCGGGGCATGAATACCCCGCCTCCAGCAAACCATTGCTCTGATTGGTTCATCGAACGCCGCATCAGCCAGTCAGAGCCAGCACTCGATTAACCATTCAATGACATAATTGAATGGCTGTGATTGATTAATTGAGTGCTGCTTCTGATTGGCTGACATGGCGCTCGATCAACCAATCAGAGCAATCGTTTGCTGAAGGCGGGGTACTCAAGCACCGCTACCAGAAAGCGAATGCTCTGTCGGCGTTCAGGAGTACACAGAAGCCTGCAGCAGCACCACAGCCCAATGCAAGGGACCGATACACAGTTTTTTTTCATGTAGCTTAGCTATGGCTTATTTTGGGGGGAGGTCTTATATTTTTTATTATCGGAGAAACACAGTATAAAGCTCAGCCAAGAGACTGAACTTCATAGGCTACCTGGCAGCTGGCAGACCCAGAGGCTGTATTCACCAACCCATCAGGACCTCACGTTCACATCACAGGGGTCCGATAAGTGACAGAGGGAGCCCCCTCCCTCTGTCAGACGTTTAGATGCCGCAATCACACTGACCGTGACTTGCAAAGGGGTTAAGCACTGGAAATCTGAGGTTTCTTCGGTACCTGGTGTTACAATAAGTACCAGGCTGTTATCCGAGCATACAATCCCCCTGGCACAAGAGCCCAGCACCAAGCTTCTGATACAGCTGCCGGTGAGTGGTAAGGACAGGGAGGCAAACTCAGGATGACACCGCGCCCACAGTCCATGTTATCTGTGCAGCACCGCTCCTGGAAAAATACTCCTTAGAAAGGCACAAACTCTCTAACGGTCACTCACTCACTCCTGAAGACTTTAACTCTGCATGGCGGACTCATTTCAGTCATTCAGTGGAACTCCTGGGGATATTAGTCCCAGGGAAAAGGCCAAATCTCAGCCTTTTCCATCTTCACCACATGCAGGTTGAAAGTATCTGCATGCAGCCAGACTTCCCTCTCTTGCAGACCAGAACTCCAACAACCACCAAAGAACTCCACAAAACAACTCAGAGCTCTCTCCAGACTCAGAACTTCACTCCTTCTCCCTCAATCATACACCTTGAAAACACATTTATGGGACAAAGTCATATAACAAACAAAAGATACATTTCCAGACATAGTCCAGACAGTAAGCCATGCAGTGCTGCAGCTATGCAATATACTCCGGTATTATTGTATCTTGTTACCACCAGGAAGTAGGGGTGGAGATAAGATTGTGGCTGCTTGACAGGTCGGTGACACCCCCTTGTAGTGATTGGCTGCACGGCATGCTCCCCTCCCTAAGCCTCACAGGTCCTGGCACTGAGGTCTCCTGCAGTAATTGCTCCTATGGGCGGCCAGCACTGCTGTCTGTGGCTGCCCATGTCCCCTTTACGGCCCCACTGTGAGTGTTCCCGGGGCCTGTACAGTGCCACCTGCAGTCCCCTTTACCGGCCCTCGTGCCCCGCTGTTAGTCGATCGGCAGCTGATGCTGTTGGGGAGAAACTTGCGCCCCACTGTCTGCCGTTAGGCTCCTCATGCTGTGCGGGAGAAGGCAGCCGACAGACGCGTTGCTCTGCTGATGGGAGCGCTGCAGGGCCACCTGATGCAGTGGGGAAAGAAGGTAACGGACAGACCAGCCGGTACATCTCAGCGCCACTGGGCCACCTGATGCAGTGGGGGGGAGGAGGTGGGGAAGGCTGCAGACAGAACCAACAGTCGATGTGAGGGCTGATGAGCGCCGGTGGGGCGGCTCATGCTGTGCTGCAGAAGAGACTGAAGCACCGCTGGGGCAAACCGCAGGACGCTCGGTGAGTCACCGGGGCTATTGCAGACGGGGACGCAGCTCACAGCCGCCCATAGCGGGTACAAATCAATAGACGCACGCTGCACTGACGGAGGCCAGGAACAGCTGCAGCCTCTTAAATGCTTTTTGCCTGCCGTGGAGGGTTAGCGGTTAGTTTTCCTATTAGGCTTAAATTTTTTAGCTGTAAAGGCTTTCCTCTCTCTTCCACCTCTCTACCGGTCAATACTCACTCTCAAAGGCAGCACTCAGCGCTGCATGGCGATCTCCTCTCATCCGCTCATTCTGTAGAACTTCTAGGGGTAGTAGTCCCAGGGTAACTTTTAGGCCATCGCTCAGCCTCCTCCATTATAACACACGCAGACCATTCAGTGTCTGTGGGGGTCCAAATAACTCTGGCTCCTGCCAACTTCTCTTGCAAACTCCAACACTGACTTTCCTAAACTCACTCTTTGCAGACTGACTTGCACATAATCTTTGCAAACACCTATATGAAGCATGGTCACATGACTTTCAAACTCACATCATAAAATGATACATTTACAGCAGACAGAGACAGCTCATTTCCAGACATTAACCCTTTCATTCCTGCAAACTCTAATACACATTCTGCTGATTTATTCCCCAATCCAAGACAATGTACAAGACAATACAGACAACATATAGCAGACATTTTGGAGGGGCCCTATTAGTTCTGGGCCACTACACAATCAGATCTCACAACTTATATCCCTAGCACTAGATACAAAATCAGAACTTTGGTCATCACAGCCTGCATCGTCACTTCTCTTTATTTAAGCCCTTTCGATACATGAAGTCTGTTATAGAATTCTATATCATTCCAAATTCCTGTGACAGCTGTAAAATGGTTTTTGTCATTTTGCTCATATTAATAGCTTAGGTAATAATAGCTTACTTAAGCACAAATCATATACAACGGAGGAGCGGCAGAGTCATTGGTCACAGTTTGATGTCAGTAAATGGTATTTAGGGACCAGACCCCCTGAAGAAATGCAAACCCCAGAACAGACCCCTCTATGACTTCACAGCCCAGATTCTTTCGGTAATGGCGGCGTCGCCAGCCACCCGGGACGAACACAATCAAAGCCGCCGTGCAGCCGCCTGGGTAAGTGAGGGGTCGGGGGTGCTGTCGGCGCTGGGGGGGACTTTCTTTGCCCCGGACTTACAATTGGGGTGCCCTGCTGTATTTATGTTGGCTCACCACTGTGCCCTGGGCAGTACCGCAGCGCCCCTGGGGCCAGTTCTGTGGGGCTGAGGGGCCAGTTTTCCAGGGCCTGCTGGATGGAGGGATGGATGAGGCTGCATGAATGAATGCATGGATGGATGTGTGTGCGTGTGTGCGTAAGTGCGTGCGGATGCATGGATGGATGAGGCCGCATGGACGGATGGATGAGGCCGCATGGACGGATGTGTGTCTATGTGATGATGCATGTATAAGTCTGTGTGGATGCATGGATGGATGGGGCCGCATGGGCGGATGTGTATCTCTGTGAAGATGCATGTATAAGTCTGTGTGGATGCATGGATGGTTGGGGCCGCATGGATGGTTGGGGCCGCATGGGCGGATGTGTGTCTCTGTGATGATGCATTTTTAAGTCTGTGTGGATGCATGGATGGTTGGGGCCGCATGGGCGAATGTGTGTCTCTGAGATGATGCATGTATAAGTCTGTGTGGATGCATGGATGGATGTGTGTGCGTGTGTGCATAAGTGCGTGCGGATGCATGGATGGACGGATGGATGAGGCCACATGGGCGGATGGATGAGGCCGCATGGGCGGATGTGTGTCTATGTGATGATGCATGTATAAGTCTGTGTGGATGCATGGATGGTTGGGGCCACATGGATGATTGGGGCCGCATGGGCAGTTGGGGCTGCATGGGCGGATGTGTGTCTCTGTGATGATGCATGTATAAGTCTGTGTGGATGCATGGATGGTTGGGGCCGCATGGGCGGATGTGTGTCTCTGTGATGATGCATGTATAAGTCTCTGTGGATGCATGGATGGATGTGTGTGCGTGTGTGCATAAGTGCGTGCGGATGCATGGATGGACGGATGGATGAGGCCGCATGGGCAGATGGATGAGGCCGCATGGGCGGATGTGTGTCTATGTGATGATGCATGTATAAGTCTGTGTGGATGCATGGATGGTTGGGGCCGCATGGATGGTTGGGGCCGCATGGGCGGTTGGGGCCACATGGGCGGATGTGTGTCTCTGTGATGATGCATGTATAAGTCTGTGTGGATGCATGGATGGTTGGGGCCGCATGGGCGGATGTGTGTCTATGTGATGATGCATGTATAAGTCTGTGTGGATGCATGGATGGTTGGGGCCGCATGGGCGGATGTGTGTTTATGTGATGATGCATGTATAAGTCTGTGTGGATGCATGGATGGATGAGGCCGCATGGGCGGATGTGTGTCTATGTGATGATGCATGTATAAGTCTGTGTTGATGCATGGATGGATGAGGCCGCATGGATGGTTGGAGCCGCATGGGCGGATGTGTGTCTCTGTGATGATGCATGTATAAGTCTGTGTGGATGCATGGATGGTTGGGGCCGCATGGGTGGATGTGTGTCTCTGTGATGATGCATGTATAAGTCTGTGTGGATGCATGGATGGATGGGGCCGCATGGGCGGATGGATGAGGCCGTGTGGATGTGTGTGTGGTTGTGTGTGGTTCTGTGTGTCTAGGGATGGATGCATGTATATATGCTGATGGATGGATGTGTCTGTGTATATTTGTCTGTCTATCTGCGGGTGGGTTGGTTGTTGTAGCTTAGCATCTCAGTTGATCTACGCCTTCTTGTCTTTAAAATGCAGAGTGTATACGTCAGAGCGCATCGGTGGCCAGTGGCGATTCCCGGGTTTGCACTCGTGATCTTCCGAAGTCACTGCAGGAGGGTGAGTATTTGCACCACATTTTCTTTCCCACACACAGCAGATCACAGCCCCTTTAAAACACAAAATCACAATGCCTAGTTGTGTGGTTCCAACTTGCACCACATACTGGAAGAAGGGAGGTGAAAGTGCTTGTCTTCATGTGTTTCCAATGAATATGGAAAAAACAAGACTTTGGCTACAGCAGGCTCGTCACATCTTCGTGGACGTCGAAGAGTGGCTTAAAAAGATTTCCCCAAAAAAAGATTCTTATAGTTATCGGTTGTGCAGCAAACATTTCAAGGAGGATTGCTACATAATAGTCGGCGACCGTAAAAAATTGAAGCCCAATGCTGTGCCAAGTATATTCCCAACAGTGTTGGAAATTGAGACCCGAGCTAACCGGTTAGCAAAGAAAGGTGAACCTTCAAGAAAACGCTGAAGAATTGGGGAGACGCAACAGCCGTAAAGTTCAGCCGAAGAAACTTTGAGGGAAGAAACTTCAAGGGAAGAAACTTTGCGTGAAGAATCTACCCTGGATGCACCTAGCGCGGTTCAAGAAATTACCGCCGACGTGTATTTACAAGGTGATGAAACCCAGTTAGAAATTCCTTTGACAGTATTCAGTGAAGGTTGTGCAGTAGAAGCAAAGGTAATCGTCAATTTCAAAAGACAGTTTGAGGAAAGACGAACCGACACCAAAGCAAGCAATGCAGAAAGGGGTAAATGCAAGGCCTGCCAAGCAGCGGCAAATAAATCGCAACAGAGGACACAACTCCAGTCAAGAAGCATTGGCATCCAATGCAAAGTAATAGAAGCCAGTCCACACCAGAATCCAAGTTTATTTAAAATCCCACAGGGGACTCCGTGCTCTGCAACACCAGTAAATTCCAATATGGGTAATATTGCCGTCCAAGAGAAACCAGAAGAGAGCCCAATTTCAAAAACAGCAAATGAGGCCGATAGAATCAATATGCAACCATCAAGTTGCAATATTGCTTCTACTTTGGAGGAAAGCTTTTCCACTGTTTTTTCGGATGATCCAAACGACTCGACCTTTAGACTCTCGCAAGCATCGGAGAGTTCTGGTAGTGAGGATGTTGCCATTCCTTCTGATTCCGATAACCCCTTGAGCTACCCCTTACCAGAATTTGAAAGCTTAGCTGCAACAGAGATGGACCCATCCGCTGAAAAAAAGGACATGGTTTTCAAAAGCTCCTTGATGGCTTTATTTTCCATGATCCCTTGCCCTTACAGAAAGCAATGCTTTCTGAAACTAACCCACGTCAGGATTTTCCCAAAGGGATCGATGGTAATTGTGAAATCTGTTTGCCAAAGAGGTCACACCTGCAACTTGTGGCGAAGCCAACCCCTCATCCACAATTGTCCGGCGGGGAACATTTTACTTGCTTCCAGTGTCCTTCTGAGTGGATCAAATTTCGCAAAAGTTAGTAATATGCTACAGATTCTGAAACTTCTAGGAATCTCAAAAACAACTTTCTACCACCAACATAACTTATTATTCCCAGTGATAGATAATCATTGGATGCAGCAGAGGGCAAATCTAATTGCACAAATGAAATCAACACCCGTGTGTTTAGCTGGCGATGGGCAATCCGATAGCCCTGGTTTTTCTGCAAAGTACACCGTGTACACTTTTTTGGAGTTGAAGAGCAAAAAAATTGTGGGCTTCACGGTGGAACAACTTGTTCCACCTGCTTCGTCTGTTTCGCTCGAAACTACTGCATTCCGGAAAACACTACTTGAATTGATCGCCGATAAATTAAATGTTCAAATTTTGGCAACTGATCGGCATGTCTCAATCCGTAAGGTAATTCACCAGGAATTCCCAGAAATAATGCACGAATTTGATGTCTGGCATGTGGCCAAAGCAGTCGGCAAGCAGTTGCTTGTGGCATCCAAAAGCACTCACTGCGCAACCATTGCCCCGTGGATATCGAGCCTCAAAAATCATCTGTGGTGGTGTTCGCATACCAGTAAAAGAAATCCCGATTTACTGGTAGAGAAATGGAAATCGGCAACAAATCACATAATCGACGTTCACGAGTGGGAGAACAATGCCCAATATCACCGCTGCAGTCACGCACTTCTGGAACCAACCACCGCTTGGTTAGCCCCTGACAGTACAGCACACATCAAAGTCAAAACCGTGGTTCTGAAAACAAGCTTACTGAAAGACATCCGCCATCTTTCCAATTTTTGTCACACTGGCGATTTGGAGATTTATCACGCCAGTGTATTGAAATACAGGCCCAAACGAATTCATTTTTTTTATGACGGAATGGTGGCTAGAACTCAACTTGCTGTTCTAGACCACAATTACAACGTAGGTAGAATTCAAAAGCTCAGAAGAAAGCGATCAGAAGACAGGAGCGAGGACCAGAAGTCTTACCCAGTGGAGTACTCAAAAGCACGAAAGGAGTGGATTTTGAAAGCTCTTTATGAGCCGAAGTCCATTGAATTTGTATTTGACATCAATCGTGAGATTATGATGTTCGCTAAAGGTGAGATGTCCATCTCCTGGCATTCAAAATCCTCAGAATTCCCTCAAAATATTGCACTAGTTGTGAAACCCAGTGAAGAGGAATTGGTTCACAAATTTCAAAGTAGATTTCCAAGGTAGTAAAGAAAAAATTTGGGTGGGTATTAAAAAAAAAATCCAAACAAACTTTCACGATACACACATATACATATATATATATTGTAATACAGTGACTGACAAAGTGCTGGAGGGTGGATACGTGCCACCGAGTGGCCTGGGCTCGGTGGAGGAAGCCAGCATTTCTGTGTCAGTAACGCTATGTTACTGACACGTTGTAGTTTGGTAAGTGGCTCCAAGCCGCATAGTCCGGGCCGGCTTTCCGGGAGTGGTCAAAGTGAAGGGTGGGATGGCCACTCCCACGTACCAGGTGGGGCTGGTACCAGGCCTTATAAAGCCTGGGCCTGCAGGCTAGAGATGGACAGAGAGAGCATCTGGCTGAGAGCCAGGGAGAGCCAGAGAGAGCGTCTGGCTGAGAGCCAGAGAGAGGGCTCTGCAGAGCAAGGAGCCCGGCTAGCCCAGCGTGTGGGCTGAGAGAGCCAAAAGGCGAGGTTGACAGGGTGACGCCCCTAACCTCAACACCCAGGAGGGTGTGGTGAGACCTCCACAGGTCTGAGGACCGGACTGGCTGTGGACAGCAAGCAAGAAGTATTCTGACGTTTTGAAGTGAGTAGTCAGGAACAAGCATATGTATAGTGTGAGCGGAATAAAAAGTTCCATGATATTATTGTCTGATATATATATATATATATATATATATATATATATAGATATATATATGCATCTTTTAATATTTGACGTATTAAACGAATATAAAATATGGAACATTTGAAGAAAACATTTGGAAGCTGCTAATTGTTCATTAATAGAACTTGAAGATCAAACCATGATATGTCAAAATGCATATTCCAGCCCTAAATTGTATGTTTATTTTATGTTTCTTGATCACATTATGAAATAGTGATATGATGGCTACAAATAGCCAAAGGGTGGATTGTGGTGCAAATATAATTGGCTATTTGTAGCCCTCCATTTTGTCCTTCATCCTCCATTTTGTATTTTCTTTTATTCTCCATTCTGCATTTTACATACGAATAGCTATGAACATTCATGTGGACTTCAAACCTGTTTGGTGTAGGAAGCTTTGATGTAACTGTGAAATGTGTATGTGACTTGTTAGTTCTTTGTATAAGATAGAGGTCTAACATATGTATATTGGTCTTACTTATACAGAACAATGCTACCTGCTTTTACTACAATTCCATTTGTATAGGTTTGTTTGAGCTCTGTCCATATACATTGTATGGCCATGAATCTGTTGAGTCTTGTTAATCCTGTGATACCCTTCACAGATATAGATAAAAATTAATGACGTTTATTGAGTTATTTAAAAAGACGTGGGTTTACACTAACATGAACACACACACAGATAAAAGACAAAAACAAGAAAAAATTAAGACCCTGGTTTAAGGTAGACTGGGAGATTCAGCTCTTTGATGATAGAGAGGTAAGTATCTTTATCCCTTATGGTGTATGATTGAATAACCTTACGGGATTAATGTGGACATAGCTTGTTGAGGAGTGGGTGATATCCAATACATCAGATCTGGATATATCGTTCGTACTAGGATACCCTCAAACCAAGTATGTATATGTCCTTATTGAGAAAGAAATATCAATCTAGACCTCTATTTGTATACTGGATCCCCAGTAGTGCCACATTAGTTTGGAGGTTGTTTTTAGCCGGGGTCTGGTTACAGTGCACTATGATAGTATTATTGACCAGATCCCACAAAAACACACTCTTTCAATACCAAAATTGGCTTTGGCGTACGGCAGGTGTAGGTCTACCGATTAAGCGTTCGCCAAAAAGTAATATAGTGGCGTCTAAAAAGTAGACTTATGCTCGGAGATAGGCTCAAATGCCAAGATTGGCTTTTACGTTCGGTAGGTGTAGGTCTACCAATTAATCGTTCGCCAAAAGGTAATATAGTGGCGTCTAGATAGTAGACTTATGCTCGGAGATAGGCTCGACGCGTTTCCCTACCCAATTTTTTGGATAGTTCCTCAGGAGCAAAAGGTACGTATACCATCGATACAACTTTAGTCCTTTTACTGTGGACCATTCAAAACCAGGGTTGGTGAAAGAGAGAATTTCTCAAAGATAAATTGATTCTCCGATGAATAATATCACCGGTTTCTTGTTAGAAGAATGCCACAAAATATATAGTATGCATTCCCACTATTTCTCTTCTGGCTAGGTGTACCCCTCAAAAATCCACATTGGCTGTTAAGCCGATCGGTTATTAGATATAACCGTCGGTCCGATCAATCAATAAGTGAAATAGACTAGAGCCAAGTAACTCTTGGTGTATATCAGTGGCTCAGCAGGAAATCGTCCTAATCTGAATTAACACTGATACGACCTTGGTTTTTTATATATCTGAATGCTCAGTCACTAACCTGTGGGGGCCCTGCTTACGCAACCTCTCAATAGATCCACTAACCTGTGGGGACCCTGCTTACGCAACCTCTCAATAGCTCCACTAACCTGTGGGGGCCCTGCTTACGCAACCTCTCAATAGCGTAATTATCCACTAACCTGTGGGGGCCCTGCTTACGCAACCTCTCAATAGCGTAATTAAAAGACTGAGCATTCAGATATATAA